>NC_054848.1:56319072-56501838 GCF_018345385.1 Vulpes lagopus
AACAAACAAAATCTTTAAAAATAAAAAAAACTACCCCCAAAGAGGGGTACCCAGGTGGCTCAGTTGGCCTAAGCCTATGACTCTTGATTTCAGCTCAGGTCATAATCCCAGGATTGTGAGATCATAGCCTGTGTTGGGCTCTGCGCTCAGTGTGGAGTCAGCTTGGGAGCTCTCCCTCCTTCTCCCTCTCTACCTACCCCTGCTCAGGCACTCTGTCTCTCTAAATAAATAAATGAATGAATAAAATCTTAAAAAAACCCCAAACAAACCAAAAAGCCAAAAGAAACAAAAAACCTACCCACAAAGAAAAGTCCAGATACATATGGCTGCTTTGGCAAATTCTACCAAACATTTAAAAAAGAATGTCAATTCTCCACAAACTCTTTCATAGTGTAACACTTCTCAACTCATTCCATGAAGCCAATATTACCCTGATACCCAAACTAGACAAAAACATAACAGGAAATGAAAACTACAAACCAATATCTCTTCTAAATATGGACACAAAGTTCTTCAACAAAACACTAGCAAACCAAATCCAGCAATATATAAAGAGGATCATACACCATGGCCAGTAGGATTTATCTCATGAATGCAAACTTGTAACATCCAAAAATCAATTGATGAAATACAGCATATAATAAAGAACAGAAACATAGTTACCTCAATAGAGAAAAGGGATTTGACAATATCAAACACCTTTTCATGATAAAAATGAAAAAAAAATTCAACAAACTAGTAATAGAAAGGAACTTCCTCAAGCTGACAAAAGGTATCTATGAAAAACCCACAATAGCATCACAATGGTGAAGCACTAGAAGCTCTTCTGTTCTAAGATCAGGAACAAGACAAGGGTGTCCATTCTCACCACTTCTACTCGATATTGTACTGGAGGTTATAGCCAGAGCAATTTGATAAGAAAAAAATTAAAAAGCATTGGAAAGATATTGGAAAGAAGTAAACTATATGTGTGGGTTACATGATATTAAATATAGAAATCCTAAAGGATCTGCTAAAAGACTATAAGAATTAATAAATGAGTTCAACAAGGTTGCAGGATATGAAGTCAAAATAAGATTTTTTATGATTTTATTTACTTATTTGAGGGGGGCAAAGGCAGAGGGAGAGGGAGAGACGGTCACAAGCAAACTCTGCACTGAGTGTGGAGCCTGATGCAGGGCTTGATTTCATGACTCTGAGATGAAACCAAGAATCAGACACTTAACTGGCTCCACCATGCAGGTGCCCCATGATATAAAAATCTTTATTGCTATACACTTGCAATGAACAATCTGGAATAAATTAAGAAAATAACTCACTTTATAATATCATCAAAAGAATAAAACTCTTAGAATAAATTAAGCAAAAGTGGTATAAGACTTGTACACTGAAAACTTAAAAAACATGTTGAAAGAAATTAAAGATTGAAACAAATGGAGACTTGTATCTCCAACATATAAACATGACTTATAAAGCAATAATACAAAGACATCCCATGTTCATGGATGGAAATACTTAATACTGTGAAGATGGCAGTACTACCCCAAATGATCTACAGAGTCAATGCTATCCCTGTCAAAAGCCCAGCTAGATGCTTTGTAGAAACGGACAAGCTGGGACACCTGGATGGCTCAGCAGTTGAGCATCTGCCTTTGGCTCAGGGCCTGGTCCTGGAGTCCTGGGACCGAGTCCCACATTGGGCTTCCTGCATGGAGCCTGCTTCTCTCTCTGCCTGTGTCTCTGCCTCTCTCTCTCTGTGTCTCTCATGAATAAATAAATAAATTCTTTAAAAAAAAAAACAGACAAGCTGATCCTAAAATTCATATGGAAATTCAAGGGGCCCAGAATGGCTAAAGCAATCTTGAAAAAGGACAAAGTTGGAGGACTCCCAAACTTCCTGATTTCACAACTTTATACAAAGCTACTGTAATCCAACTAGTGTGCTGCTGGCATAAGTATAGACATATAGATTATTGATGAGGCACAATTAAGAGTCCAGAAATAAACTCATACACCTGTGGCCAACTGGTTTTTGATAAGGGTGTCAAATCTGTTCAATGAAGAAAGAACAGTCTTTTCAACAAGTGATGCTGGGACAACTGGATTTCCACATGCAAAAGAATGAAGTTGAAATTTATTCTCATGCTTATACAAAATTAAACTCAAAATGAGTAAAAGATTTATACATGACAGCTAAAACTATAAAACTTAGAAGGAAGTGGGAGACCTCAAATTAGGCAATGATTTCTTAGATATGACACTCATAGCACAAGCAACAAAAGAAAAAAAAACAGATGAATTGGAACTCATCAAAATTTAAAACTTTTGTATTACAAGCAATGCCGTGGAGAATATGAAAGGACAGCCTACAGAATGACAGAAAATATTTGCAAATCACATGTCTAAGAGACTTGTATCTTCAACATATAAATGTGACTTATAAAGCAATAATACAAAGACAAATAACCCAATTCAAAAATGGGCAAAAGATCTGAATTGACATTTCTGCAAAGAAGGTATACAATGGCCCATGAACAAATAAAAAGATGTTCCACATCGTTAGTCGTTCAGGAAATGCAAATAAGGAGCACAACGAGATCCCACCTCACACCCTCTATAATGGCTATAATCAACAAGCCAGACTAATAATGTTGATAGAGAATGTGGAGACACCAGTACTCTCTCATATTGCTGGTGGGAATGTAACATGGGCAGCTGCTTTGAAAAATAGTCAGTTCCCCAATATGCCAAATATGGAATTATTCTAAGACCTAGCACCTCCACTCCTAGGCATATACCCAAGAGAGATGAAAACACATGTCCATGCAAAAACATGTACAGGAATGGTCATAGTCACATTGTTTACAATAGCCAAAAAGTGAAAGCAACCTAAATGTGCATAACCTGGTGAATGGAGAAATAGACACAATGTGGAATAGTCATGCATTGGAATGTTATCCAGCCATAAAAAGGAATGAGGCTTTGATGTATGCTACAAGGATGAACCTTGAAAACATGTCATGTAAAAGAAGAGGCACATTATGCCACATAGTGAATGATTTCATTTATAAGGCATGTCTAAGACCAGCAAATCCATCTATCTATATCTATATCTATATCTATATCTATATCTATATCTATATCTATATCTATATCTATCTATATCTATCTATCTATCTATATATATATATATATATATATATAGAGAGAGAGAGAGAGAGAGAGAGAGAGAATGGATTAGTGGTTGCCTAGGGCTGGGGAAGGGGTTGGAGGGAAATGGGATACAGTTTCTTTCAGGGATGCTGAAAATGTTCTAATGTTCTTTATATCTACTAAAACCCATGGTAATTGTACATTTTAAGCCAGTAGATTGTATGGTATATGCATGCCTCAGGTCTCAATAAAGCTCAATACAGAAAAGAACCTTGGTAAGTCAGAAATGTACCACAATATCATACTCAAACATCAGAACAAAGGCCACAACAAGAGATCAGGGTAGCCCTGTGATACACCGCAGAAATTCTAAAGCATCTTAGAATAGTCCATAGTGACCATGTATCAATAGACATGCTCCCATTGAAAAGTAAACTATTTCCTGGAGTGCAAAGAAACACTCTGTAGAGACAAGCACCACAGTCAGATCTTAGTAGACTCTTACTGGAGTGTCTTTGTTCTAAGTACCATAGTTTAAAAGAGGAAAATGGGGCTGAGAGTGGCACACATGGATAGAGCTTCAGGCTCACCATATGCCCCAACAATCTGACCTGGATTGTGATCTTGAAGCCAACGATCCTGGACCTATGCCAGGATTTTACAGCCCAATCAGGAGTCCTCCGATACCTAGAGATATGTAGGTGGTTGGATGGAGATACAGACTCTGCTGGCTAGCTGTACTCAACTCCTTTACAAACAGAGATCTAGTTGAAGTTCTAACCTGAATGCTGAGCCTTTTCCATAAGCAGTCAGCAGGGTCTCACAGCTTCCAGCACCATGCTGGTTCTCCGCTGGCCTCTTTCTTCCTTCCTGTTGATGAGTCCATTGCCCAGTCCTCAGGCTCAACTCCCAGTGTCCTCCCTGGGGCCAATCATCCTTGGTATTTTTTTAAAAAGATTTTATTTATTTATTTGAGAGAGAGAGAGAGAGAGAGAGAGAGAGAGAGAGAGAGCATGCAGAGGGAGAGGGAGAAGCAGACTCCCCACTGAGTGAGAGCCCTACATGGGGCTTGATCCCAGGACTCCAAGATCACGACCTGAGCTGAAGTCAGATGATTAACCGACTAAATTACCCAGGCACCCCAATCCTTGGTACTGTTATCGAGTTTCCTCAGGTGGACCAGACTCTGGCTCACATCTCTTCCCTTCTAAACCCAAAGGACCTTGTGCTTTGCTCTGATGTGACTTGATGAGCCCAGAACTACCCTCTTGTCCCTGGGTAGAGATGGGGACCCAGGTATGGTCCTATATCTTGAATCCTCTAGAGGAGTCTTTAACTTCAATCCTGCCCATTGGGTATCTATGATCCAATACATTTCTCTTGTCCAATTGGGTGTTTTTAAAATGTATTTAATATCTAGACTCCAAAGATAAATTCTATTTAGCCACATTTCAAACGTTTGTGATTAGAGAAAGAAATCACCATAATTTTTACCTTGTCCATATCTGTACATATTTTTATATAAGAACAATCACAGGGATCCCTGGGTGGCGCAGCGGTTTGGCGCCTGCCTTTGGCCCAGGGCGCGATCCTGGAGGCCCGGGATCGAGTCCCATGTCGGGCTCCCGGTGCGTGGAGCCTGCTTCTCCCTCTGCCTTTATCTCTGCCTTGTCTCTGCCTCTCTCTCTATATATATGACTATCATAAATAAATAATAAAGAAAAATCAAATGTTTAAAAAAAAAGAACAATCACAGGAAAATACAATTTTGTATAATATTTCTTTTTACTTTTAAAATCATAGGTACTTTACAATCCAATATCTTACTTAGAATCACTGCCATGCTAAGGGAGCAGATGGAAGTCCTAGGTTCCATTATTTCCAATAATAACAGTTACATCTATCTGTCTATCTATCTATCTATCTATCTATCTATCTATCTACCTACCTACCTACCTGCCTACCTATCTCCCTTACCATGTCCTGGACATTGCTCTAGGCACTCCACAAATGTAATCCTCACAACAATCCTATAAGGCAGGTCCTATTATATCCCTCATCTAACATGCAAATGACTGAGACACTGAGAGGTTAGATGGCTTTTCCAAAGTCATACAGCTAGTAACCCAGGTGGCCTGGTACCAGAGTTTGTGCTCCTGACTCCTCCAGTGGCTCTCAAACGTTAGTAAACATCAAAATTCCCCAGAGGGCTTGTTACAACACAGATTGCTGGGCCCTGCTCCCAGAGTTTCTAATCGAGTAGATCTGGGATAGAGTCCAAGATTCGGCATTTCTCACAAATTCCCAAGCAATACTAATGGTGCTGGTATGAGGATTATGTCTGAGAACTGCTACCTTACATGGCGCTGCCTCCTAACAGCAGCACAGAGGTTAAGAATACCTGGACCCTCAAACCAGTCCTTAGGGTGGTCAGGAGGGGGGCATCACTTGCTATCCACTTTCTTTTCTCCTTCCCTCACTCTGCACTGACAGGGCATCCACCGAGAAACACCACATCACAAGAGAGTTGCCTGACGACAGGGTCCATTCCTGCCAGTCTCAGACTCGATTAGCTAAGTGCAATGCCATCCATTAAAAGGAATGATAAATCAGTACCTGGCTGTCAGGCTGCCCTGGCCACTGCTGAAATAATGCCTGTGCTGTCACTTGCCTGGTGCCTGTGATCTCACAGGTTAATAAGATTAACTCAATCAGGTGGCCTTCAGCCTCCCAGGTCCCCTAAATTGGGGAGGCTCAGGCCTGTTCCTGGTGCAAGAAAGCTCTGTTCTCCTCCAAAGAGAACAGCTTTCCAGGAGAGCCAGGGCCATCTTGTGTGGTATGTACTAAGTCCAATTTCACTTTGTGGTTTGCAGGATTGAGATCTGTTCATCTCAAGACTGATTGGTGGGTGTGGGAAACAAACTGGTCCAGCATTAATGAGGAGGAAGAGATTTGTCCATTTGACCATAGAACGAAACACTTGAAAAGTTTGGGCAGCTGTGTCACCAGGGAAAGGGGACCCAGGGTTGGACAGAGCTGGCTCTGAGATTCTGCCTCATCTCTACCTAGCACTATCTCCTCTCTGAATCCGTGTTTTCTTATTGATAAAATGGGGCCGATAATACTTCCACCCCCTCGGCATTCTAGAGCAATGAAAAGATCCTACTAGACAAAGCCTAGAGCAATGTTTTGGATCCTAGGAAACATCCAAACTAGAGGCTGGCCCATCTATGGCCCTCAAAGGTCACTGCCACAGGAGACAAATCAGGAATGGAGATCAGAGCTCCGAATGATGGAGGGAGCCGGGCCTCTGAGTTTAGAAGTGAAGTTTTCTTCTTCGAAAATCCACCTAATACCTGCCTATAACCTTGTCCTTCGTGGAGGTCATGTCTCCCAGGTAGTTCCCTTACAGCAGATGCTGTGAGGTGCCACCTAGATCTTACTTCAGAGACAAACAACTGACTCTCCTAAGGGCTGGCACAGCTGTCTTAAGGCAGCATTGCACTGTCAGCCCTCTATGGGGATTGCCTTGCCCAGTGTCACATCTCCTTCCTGGGCTGGCTCCTGCATCCCAGCTAAAGACAAGTCTGAGGGGTTGTCTCAGCACCAAAGACTCCCATTCAGATGGACTGATGCTTTGGTCCTGACCCACTTTACATTGCTGTTGATCCCAAGAGCTCCCCTAGTAACTTCCCTGCATACTAATCTCCATCTCAGAGCCCACTTTCTGGGACACCCAACCTCCCTCAGCAGAGAGGGCGCTCTGCAGTCTGGAAGGTGCATTGAGGTATCAGCTCTGACAGAGATGAAGCGGCTGCTACCTTTCCTGTTCCCTTCTCTTGCTGATGGCTTCCAGGCAACTTCTCTCTCTTTGTAAAAAAGTCAACTTTAATTTCTTCCCTCATAGGCTTTTTTTCTCTGGTTACAAAGGCAAAATATGTGTATCACAGTGAAAAATCAGAACATACAAACTGAAAGAGGAAAACAACATATAATCCTACACATCAGAGACAAGCACTGCTGCTACCTTGGATGTATCTTTCCAGAAACTCTCCTATGCCAAACAAATAGAGGGGTCATACTGTAATATCGCTTTGTGATTTGCTTAAACTCTCTCATTCCCACAAGGAAGAGTTTCTGCCAGTCATGCTTTACTCTCTAGGAATGGGGAAATGAGGACTCAGAAACCTGTGGGCAGCCAAGGACCCTAGTCCAGCCTCCTCAGACTATAGATATGTGGAAACTGAGGCCCAGAAAGAGAGCTTTTTCTCAGGTCCCATGCTGAGTAAGTGTGACAGATCACCTCCTGACCTGGCCCTGAGCCTGTCTTTTCAGATATCTGAGTTGCCCAACCAGGTTCAAACCAGGGAAAAAGCAGGAAATAGGATTTGCATAAAAGAAATGCAGGAAAAGGGGTACCTGGGTGGCTTAGTGGGTTAAGTGTCCAACTCAGTTTTGGCTCAGATCCTGATCTCAGGGTCCTGGGATCGGCCATGAGTCATGGGCTCAGTGCTTAGCACAGAGTCTGCTTCTCCCTTTCCCTCTGCACCTCCTCCACCCCCACTATGCGTGCATGTGCACTCTCCCTCTTATAAATAAAATTTTTTTAAAAAACAAGAAAAAAAAGCAAGAAAACGAGGATAGCATGTCAGTGTTTGTGCCTGTGTCTGGGCTACTTTGCAGGGTTCAGAGGCCAGCCCTCAATCAGGAGGCTGAGGTTCTGCATTTGGTACTCAGTGGAGTCAGTGAGCTTTGCAGAATACCCCTTACTGCCACTGCCATTCCCTCCTCTGGCTCAGTACTCTGCAGCCCTGCCTCCCATCTGTGCCCAGCACACTGGCCAGATGACTAATTCTCAAAAATCAGGGATGAGGCAATGGAACCTTAAATATGACACCAAAAGCACAAGCAACAGAAGACATAGGTAAACTGGGATACATTGAAATTAAATATGTCTCAGGGGACCTGGGTGGCTCAGTGGTTGAGCATCTGCCTTCGGCTCAGGTTGTGATCCCAGGGTCCTGGGATTGAGTCTAACATCGGGCTCCCCACGGGGAGCCTGTTCTCCCTCTGCCTTCGTCTCTGCCTCTCTCTGTTTCTCTCATGAATAAATAAATATTTAAAAAATAATTAATTAAATATGTTTGCCCTTCAAGGACCCCATCAACAAAGTGAAAAGACAACCCAAGGAACTGGAGAAAATACCCCCTAATCAAGTTCCCTAAGGAACTTGTATCTAGAATCTATAAAGAACACTCACAACTCAGTAAGAAAAAGACAAGCCAATCCAAAAAACCCCAAAACAAAACAAAACAAAACAAAACAAAAAAACTGGCACAAGATATGAATAGACTTTACTCCAAAGAACATATCCAATTGGCCAATAAACACATAGAAAGATGCTCGGCATCTTTAGTCACAAGGGAAATGCAAACCAAAACCACAATGAACTCCCATGTCGCACCCAACTAAGAGAGCTAGGATCATGTAATAACAAGTGTTGGTGAGGATGTGGAGTAATTGCAATCCTCATACACTGCTGGAGGGAATGTACAATGGTGCAACCACTGTGAAAATCAGGCTGCACAATGTCCACAATAGCCAAACTGTGGAAGGAGCCTCGGTGTCCATCGAAAGATGAATGGATAAAGAAGCTGTGGTATATGTATACAATGGAATATTACTCAGCCATTAGAAACGACAAATACCCTCCATTTGCTTCGATGTGGATGGAACTGGAGGGTATTATGCTGAGTGCAGTAAGTCAATCGGAGGACAAACATTATATGGTTTCATTCATTTGGGGAGTATAAAAAATAGTGAAAGGGATTATAGGGGAAAATGAGTGGGAAAAATCAGACGGTGACCAAACATGAGAGACTCTTAACTCTGGGAGTTAAGAACAAGGGGTAGTGGAAGGGGAGGTGGGTGGGGAGATGGGGTGACTGGGTGACAGGCACTGAGGGGGGCACTTGACGGGATGAGCACTGGGTGTTATACTATATGTTGGCAAATCAAACTCCAATAAAAATATACAAAAAAAAAAAAAAGGCAGGCTGCAGTTCCTCAAATGATGAAACGTGGAGTGACTACATGACTCAGCAATTCTGCTTGTGATTATACATTCAAGACAATGGAAAAGCTTTGTCCACATAGAAGCTTATATATGGCTGCTTATAGCAGTACTATGCATAAGAGCCCAAATAGGGAGACAACTTAAGTGTCCATCAATGGGTGAATGGTTGAACAAAAGGTGGTGCCCACATACCATGGACCGTGATTTGGCAATAAAAAAGAATGAAACTCTAATATATCTTGGAACATGGACACATTATGATAAGTGACAGAAGCCAGTCACAAAAGGGTACACATGATATGATTCCAAAGATATGACATGTCCAGTGTAGGCAAATCCATAGAGGTAGAAAGTAGATCAGTGGTTACCAGTGGCTGGGGGTTGGGAGGATAATGCAAACATTCTGGAATTAGATAGTGGTGATGCACATACCTGGGAATATACCAAGAACCACTGAATTGTATGCTTTTAAATGGGTGAAGTGTACAGCACATAAATTCTATCTTGATAAAGCTATTATTTAAACAAGAAGTATATCATATTTCATTGCTTCCCAGCATATCCCCCCCCCCATTGCTTCTCATCACACCAGATTAAAATGCAAAGTCCTTACCAAGATCTGGCCTCTGGCTCCCTCTTAAAAACCCTTTATTGGGGCACTTGGATGGTTCAGTGTTTGAGCATCTCTGTCTTTGGCTCAGGTTGTGATCCCAGGGTCCTGGGATCGAGTCCCTCATCGGGCTCTCTGCAAGGAGTCTGCCTCTCCCTCTGCCTATGTTTCTGCCTCTGTGTCTCTCATAAATAAATAAAATCTGGGGCAGCCTGGGTGGCTCAGCAGTTTAGCACCACCTTCGGCCCGGGGTGTGATCCTGGAGACTCGGGATCGAGTCCCACATCAGGCTCCTTGCATGGAGCCTGCTTCTCCCTCTGCCTTGTGTCTCTGCCTCTCTCTCTCTCTCTGTGTCTCTCATGAATAAATAAATAAAATCTTTAAAAATAAATAAATAAAATCTTTTAAAAATCATTTATTAATTCCCTATTATACGTCAGGCATTTGGTATCCCTATACATACATTGTCTCTAATTCCTACAACAAATGTTCATCTTAAAAAGGAGATTGAGAGGGGTGCCTGGGTGGCTCAGTTGGTTAAACGTCTGCCTTCAGCTCAGGTCACAATCTTGGGGTCTTGGGATCAAGTTCTGCATAAGGCTCACGGGGATCCTGCTTCTCCTTTCCCTCCTCACTCATGCTCTTTCTCACTATTTCTCCCTCTTTCAAACAAATTTTAAAAATCTTAAAAAAAGAAAGGAGACTGAGAATCTCTGTAAATTGTCCAGGCGACATAGCTAGTAAATAATAGCCCTACACTGAAATTTAGATCTCTTGGGACTGTTAATTTCCCAGCCCAACCTGCAGAAACAGATATGATTTCTTTTTTTCCTTTTTTAAAAGATTTTATTTATTTATTCATGAGACGCACACACACACACACACACACACACACACACACACAGAGGCAGAGACAGGCAGAGGGAGAAGCAGGCTCCATGCAGGGAGCTGGATGTGAGACTCGATTCCAGGTCTCCAGGATCACGCCCTGGGCTTAAGGTGGGCGCTAAACCGCTGAGCCACCCGAGCTGCCCCAGATACGATTTCTTAATCAGGTATCTGCAGTGGTTCCAGTGGGCAGTGGGATTGTTAACACTGGGTGGAGTATAAACAGTGCTTTGAGTGTTAAGGCAGTCCACAGAGTCATACTGCAGTGTTCTGGGTGGTTCTTCTAGCCCAGGAAGCTGTGAGGGTTGAGAGCCTCTGTGGTTCTTTTTTTTTTTTTTTTTTAAGATTTTATTTATTTACTTATGAGAGACAGAGAGAGGCAGAGACATAGGCAGAGGAAGAAGCAGGCTCTCCATGGGGAGCCCGATGTAGGACTCAATCCCAGGACCCCAGGATCATGACCCAAGACAAAGGCAAACGCTCAACCACTGAGCCACCCAAGTGCCCCACCTCTGAGATTCTTCATCCCAGCTCTGTTACTCCCCAGCAATGTGACCACATATGGGCATGTCACCACCCCTCCGAGGGCCTCTGGTTTTTAAATCTTTCATAAAATGGAAAAAATAGCATCTACCTTAGGGTATAGATCACCCTAAGAGAGAGAAGAAATGTTCAAGTGACAGAAATTTTTACTTCCTTACTTCAAACTGCATGAGACCTGGTGTATGTATGAAGGAGAGGGTGGTGTCCTTACTGGGTCTCCTGACTGCAGATCGACTGGACCCCATTTGTGTTTCTTGGAGAGCACTGATTGGAGTGTGCTGGGGCCAGGGCGGGTGAGGAGCTCTTCATTAGGCCCTTGTTACTCAGGGAGGCCTCAGCTGCATGACAGAAAGCAAACTGGCATCCAACAGGGTGGCAATTATCTCACAACAGTAGCCTGTTCAAGCCTAAATTAAAAAGAGGGCAAAGGGCTTCAGTGCTATTTCTTGAATACTAACTGGCAATTTCAAAAGCAACAGACTTTGCTATGTATTAAGACAAGCCTAGGGGCACCTGGGTGGCTCAGCGGTTGAGCATCTGCCTTCAGCTCAGGGCATGATCCTGGGGTCTGGGGATTGAGTCCCGCATGGCGCTTCAAGGGAGCCTGCTTCTCCCTCTGCCTATGTCTCTGCCTCTCTCTCCGTGTCTCTCATGAATAAATAGATTGAAAAATCTTAGAAAAAAGAAAAGCCTAGAACTTGGCACACAATGGGCTGGCGTATCAGGACATAGCTTACTTTATCCAGTAGGCCTAAGACACCTCCCAGCAGCCCTCTAAATGGCAACTTCCAAGGTTCACGATGCATTTCCCAGATTCAGAGGGTAGGAAGCAGATAACTAGACAGAGGCTGGCCCCTCTGACTGCTCTCCCTTCCTCACTCTTGGAATACCCACTGCTTTTGCCCCTTCTCTATGGTATTTTAAGCCCCTAAAACTCTCTGCTTCCCAGTCCAAAGGCCAGCATTTCCTGAGTTGAAGTAGCCCTTAAGAATATCCTAAAGGAAGAGGGGATCTGGAAAGGAGGGCAGGGCCCCTCTGAGAAGTGACGGATTTGTTGCTTGTTCTGTCTGGGGCACTTGTGTTTCCCCTACTGCCAGGCACCCTCATTTCAAGGGGTGATATCGACCTCATTTCAAGGCTTCTCCCTCCCTTCTTAGACTCCTTGAAGGCAAAAAGCAATTGTGGAGGATCCTTAAACAATTAAAAATAGAACTAGCCTATGATCCAGCAAGTCCACTTCTGGGAATATATCCAAAGGAAACAAAAACACTCACTCGAAAAGATATCTGCACCCTCATGTTCACAGCAGTGTTATTTATGACAGCCAAGACACGGAAACAACCTCAGTGTCCATCAGTGGATGGATGGGCAAAGAAGTTGTGAGATATACACACAATGGAATGTGAGTCAGCCATAAGAGAAAACAAGGGAATCCTACTTTTTGTGACAACATGGATGGACCTAGAAGATATTATGCTAAGTGAGGTAAGTCAGACAGAGACATAGACCATATGATCTCACTCAGATATGGGTTCTCACAACAAAAAAACAAAAACAACCCCAAAGAAACCGAGATCAGACTTGCATTCCCAGAGGCGGGAATAGAGGGTGGAAATTGGTGAAAGTGGTCAAAAGGCACAAACTTCCAGGTACAAGTCATAGAAGGACTAGGAGCAGAATGTACAACATGGTAACTCTGGTGAACACTGCCCTGGCAATCAGAAGAAAGTTGTAAGAGTAAATCCTAGGAGTTCTCATCACAAGAAAAAAGGAGTTCCCCTTTCTTCTTTTCTTTTTTCTTTTCATTGGTATATATACGAGGTGATGGATGTTAGCTGAACTTACTGTAGTGATCATTTCACAAAATATGTAAATCAAACCATATATGTATGCCATTATGTATGCCCTCAACTTATATAGTGATCTATGTCAATTATTTCTTTTTTAAAAGATTTTATTTATTCACGAAAGACAGAGAGAGGCAGAAACATAGGCTTAGGGAGAAGCAGACTCCCTGTGGGGAGCCTGATGGGGGACTTGATCCCAGGACCCTGGGGATCTGATCTGAGCCAAAGGCAGACACACAACTACTGCGCCACCCAGGCACCCCTATGTCAATTATTTCTCAATAAAACTAGAAAAAATGTTTAAGAAATCAATGATAATCAGGGATCCCTGGGTGGCGCAGCGGTTTGGCGCCTGCCTTTGGCCCAGGGCGCGATCCTGGAGACCCTGGATCGAATCCCACGTCGGGCTCCCGGTGCATGGAGCCTGCTTCTCCCTCTGCCGGTGTCTCTGCCTCTCTCTCTCTCTCTCTGTGACTATCATAAATAAATTAAAAAAAATTAAAAAAAAAGAAATCAATGATAATCAGATTAAAACAGGGCATGCTCCTTGCACTCATAAAAAGAGGAAGAAAAAAAGCAAAAAGCAAGTGTAATATGTCCATGCACTCCTCAGGGCCTGCCACAGAGTAGGTACTCAGTGAAGGATTTTTAACTAAATGAATAAATAAATGCATGACTGAGGACATAAGATAATAGCCTGGGTTCCTGTTTCACCTTTTTAGTCCCTTGACTTTGCAGCAGGAGCCACAAGTAGAGCCTAAGATTCCATTCCCAGGTCTGTACTTACTGTGTGACCTTGGGCAAGTCACTCCACCGACCTAAGACTCAGTCTCCCCATTTATAAAATTGAGATAAATAGCACCTGGTAGGGTTGTTTTGAGGATTCAATGTGAGTGTGCCAAGAACTTGGCATAGTACCCAGCACACAGTGGAGACCCAAACAAGAGTAGCTATTTTAATTTTTCTCCAAATCTCCCACCTTTCCCCAATGCCAGGAAGTTGGGGCACTCCTTTTGCAGCCAAGTGGGAGGTCTGCTTGCACACCCAGGCAGTGTTAGATCTCTGGTCAGGACGTCCTCTTCCCGGTTAGCTTTCCTGCCCACATATCAGCTATGACCTTGCTCTGCATTGCCACAGGCAGATTCCCTGATGGTGGCCCCAGCCACTCTGCACAAGCTCACCCAAGTGGGACGGGCTGATCCTCAGCTGGCCCTCACCCTCCTTATCCCGGCAGAGCCAAGGGGTGGGGGATGAGCTCACCAATTGTTTTTTGCCTTCCTGAAAGCTCAAAGTCCCAAAACATTGCACATAACCTCCTCGGCCAGTTACTTTCCTAATTCAGATTGCCATAACAACATGACTTAATGAAGTAGCAATTTTTTTCTTAAAATAATTCGACCCGTTTCCATACCAACAGGGGTTTATTTTGGTTCCACACTCAGGGAGGGCTTGGTAGTCAGCACCTGGCAGCACCTTCTCCACCTTGGGAGGGACTTGGGTTTCCAGGGGACTGTTTGAGAAGTGGCATGGGGATTGTGGTGGCCAACATGTGCTGGGGAGGTCATGCCCTCAGGGAGGAGAATGACAAAGCAGAGCATGGGCACCTCAGAAGTTCCTTCTTGGGGGCAGGGATGGGGGAAGGAAAGAAGATTCAGGGAACAAGGAAGGGACAAGCCTGTTCAACATCTTATCCCAAGTCTAAGGCCTATGTAAAGATAAACTCCCTGTTGCTGGGCCTCCCTCACAGGACCACAAACCAGGAGGGAGTCCTGGGGCTGGACCTCTATATTGGGCAGCTTGCAGGAGTGGGTGATAGGAGGGGGGCAGGTGCACAACGTGCCTAGTAAATGATTCTGGATTCCTTCACAGATTGACTCATTCAGCAATTACTGAGTACCCACTGCCAAGTACCCTCAGGGAGCTCCAGTCTGGTGATGAGCCACACCGCCAGTCTGAGTCTGCCCTCTAAGCCAGCAGGTCTCAGACTTTTAGTGTATATGGATCTTCTGGAGATCTTGTTAAAATGCAGGTTTCCAATTGTTGGGTGGGGGAGATGGGTGTGTGCTGGGATTCTGTGTTCCTAACTCCTTTCCAGGGGCTGCTGTGGCCCCTAGTTCTCAGACCACACTCTGGGTAGCAGACAGTTGGTGGAGAAGAAACACTGGGGCCAGTGGGAGTCATTCTGCCTCTCTGTTCCTGGCATCCTCCAGGGGATGCTCAGGCCAGTGGGTTTCAGCTGCATCTCCCACTGAGGTGGGATGACTTTCTTACTGAGGATAACTCTGTTTTCTGAGGTACTTCTCTAAATCTGTGGAGTTTTTATTTTTTTTAAAGATTTTGTTTATTTATTCATGAGAGACACAGAGAAAGAGAGGCAGAGACATAGGCAGAGGGAGAAGCAGGCTCCCCGTGGGAAGCCCAACGCAGGACTCGATCCCAGGACCCCAGGACCACGACCTGAGTCAAAGGCAGACATTCAACCACTGAGCCACCCAGGCATCCCTCTGTGGGGGCTTTTAATAAATAAGAATGAAAAAGTGAGACAACCAGCTGAGAGGCCACCCAAAAGGTTTCAATTCCTTCCTGGGGAAGCCCAAGTCAGCCATCCAAAAGAGTACATGGAAGGATAGCTCCCTAGACCTTCTCGATTAAGATACCGTTTGAGGGGCCCCTGGGTAGCTCAGTTGGTTAAGCGTATGACTCTTGATTTCAACTCAGGTCATTATCTCAGGGTCTTGAGGTCAAGTCCTGCATTGACGTGAGGGGGCTATTTGAGATTCTCTCTCTCTCCCCCTGCTCCCCTCTCTGCTCACATGCATTCTCTCTCTCTCTCTCTCTCAAAAAAAAAATCCTATTTGAATGCACACTTTGGAGCAATGTGTTTGTAGGGGAGTCAGCATAAATAGAAGTCAAATCCCAACTCTGTCTCTTCCTAAGCCCTGTGACCTTGGGCAAGTCACTTCACTTCTCTGTGCCTCATTTTCCTCATCTACGAAATGGGGCTAATAATCACACCTAACTCAATGGGATGTTTTGAGAAGTAAATGAGTTAGTATTTGCAAAGAACCTGACACATAGTAGGTGTCAAAATAATTTGTTCATTCATTCAACAAATACTTATTGGGTCCTTTCGATGCACTGGGCACATAGGCACTGAGGGATATAGAGGTGACCAGGACAGTCTCTGCCTTCATGGACTTTGCACTGAAGCAGAGGAGATTGGAATGATGAGAAGGAATCAGCCATGCAAAGGGTGGTGGGAGAGCATACCTGGCCCTGGGAGCCGCAAATGCTAAGGCCTTGTGGTGGGAAAGAATGACTGAAAGGAGGGAGAGGGGGGTGTGGTTAAGAAAGATGTCGGTGAGGTGGGCAGGAGCCAGATTACTGCAGGGTCTCACAGGTCATGGTTGGGAAGTTGGATCTGATCGTCAGCACAATAGAAAGCTATTGGAGGATTTAAAAAAAAATATTTTATTTATTTATTTGAGAGAGAGAGAGAAAGAGCACAAGCAGGGGGAGTGGCAAGCAGAGGGAGAGGGAGAGGGAGAAAGAGAAGCCAATTACCGCCGAGTAGGAAGCTTGGTGCAGGGCCTCGATCCCAGGACCCTGCGATCATGACCTGAGCCCAAGGCAGACCCTTAACCAACTCAACCACCCAGGCGCCCTCAGAAAGCTATTGGAGGGTTTCTGGTTTGGAGTAGGGATAGGGAGCGGTGGGACCTGACTTCACTCCTTCGTTGCCTGCTCTGCTGGCCACCTGGGCTGTGTTCGTCTCTTCCACCACCTGGCCTGCATCTCCACAAGTTCTCAGAATTTGAAAGCCTAGCTAACATCTGGGGGGTCTCCAGTCTGGATGCTCACTGGGGCATTGTGGAGTTGCATGTGCTATGAGGCAGGACCTGTCAGCTCATGCTGGTCTGTGTGCCTGGCAACTGCTCCTCCTTCCTGCACCAGCAGCAGAATTAGGCTCTGGAGCAGACTACATGGGATCAGATCCTTGCTCTGGCACTTATTAACCGTGCCACCCTGGGAGAGTCATGTTGCCGTGATGAGCCTCAGTGTCGAAAGGCGTGAGTAGGTGTCTACTTCCCAGGATAGTTTGACAATCTGGTGAGTGACTCTGGGGGAGAAAAGCTCTCCACCTGGCATGTACGTAGTGAGTACTGCCTGAAGCCTTGCTGTCCTTTTGGCTGAAGTCAGGATGGGCACACTGTGCCAGTGTGTCAGGAGGGAAGCTCAAGAACTCCTTGAGGAGTCAGTTGCCTTGTGCACAGACAGTAGGTTGGCTGTCTTTGGCTTTGGGATTGGAGGGTGCTAGTGAATAGGCAAGTGCAAATGTCACAGAACCCTAAACAAAGGGCTGCTACTGTTGAGGCCAGGATCACAGAGCTCACCAGTAAGCCATGGTGTGCAGCTGTGTCTGTCCATTTTGAAGAGTCCCCAGGACCTGTCAATCTGACTTCCTAAATCCCTCTTGAATCCCGCCCTTCCTCCACTCACTGGCAGCTCCCCAAATTAAAGCGCCATTACCTCTCGCCTAAACAGTTGCGAGAACCTTCTGCCTGCCCTCCCTGCCTCCGATCTTGCTTTCTAGGGGGCCACCAGAGTCACACAAATCAGATCAGCTCTTGCCACTGCCTGGAAACCTCTAGGATAAAATGCCAGTTCCTCAGCCTGGCTGAAAAGTCATCCTCAATCTGGCCTTCATCCCCCTCCACAAGGGGGCAGCACTCATTTCCTTTAGGCACCGTTCTTTGGCCCCTACTATTCCTTTGTGGGGGCAGAAGACTTCCCACCCCCGCCCTCTTCAACCCAGCAGAAGGCTGTCTGCCTTCCTGGAATCTAGACACATTTCCCAACTTCTCTCGACCACATCTGTGGCTCCCTCTGCCAAGGGCCCAAGGACTCTGTCCTCTCTGGTGGTACACGTGGGTCTGCCACGTCTTGGTTGGCGTGTCCAAGTCCCATACTAGGGTGGTGAATGGCGAAGGGCAGAGGAGACAGCCCTGTAGAGCCATAACGTTGGCCACTGGGGAGCCCCATGCCCCTCCACAAGGGGGCAGCACTCCTCAGTATTAGCTGACATGTCCCTTTGTGGTCAGATCATAAAGATTTGTTAAAAAGTGAACTGGTGGCTAACTTACATTATTTTCTTTTAACTTACATTATTTATTTTTATTTTTTTTTTAAATTTATGATAGTCACACAGAGAGAGAGACAGAGAGGCAGAGACACAGGCAGAGGGAGAAGCAGGCTCCATGCACAGGGAGCCCGACGTGGGATTTGATCCCGGGTCTCCAGGATCGCGCCCCGGGCCAAAGGCAGGGGCCAAACCGCTGCGCCACCCAGGGATCCCAACTTACATCATTTTTAAAGAACTATTTAGAACAATAACCACAACACTTGGTCTTTTTGGCCTATCATTTTGCAAACTCAGAGTCTGTTAAGTTTTTGTGGAAGGAAGGAAGGATGGATTTTTTTTTTCTAGATTCAAGTTTCCTACAGCTTGTTTAAATTTCAAAGTTTGGGGAGAGTTTATGCCTGGTCTGTGCCGTAGCTTATTCCGTTTGCTTTTTCAGTATACGGACATAAAAGTCAAAATCAAAAGTCAAGTTATTACATTTCTCTCTTTCAAAACGAAGCCCGACCTCCTTTTACTTGGCAGCTCTAGCAGTATCATTTCCTGGGGAGGCTGCAGGCCCTGTGAGCAGTGTCCCAACCGCAACTGTGGTGACATCCCCTCTTTGGGATGTGGGTTGCCCCAGAAGCGAGGGAGGGATGCAGAGGCCACAGAACCTGTTTCTGTACTGTTTTGTTTGCTTAGTTTGGCAGCCTGCATCCAATAGATTGGGGAGGGAAAGAGTGTTGGCAGGAGAAGGCCTGGCCGCCCAGACTCAGTCGAGGCCATCGGAAGGACCATCCCAACTCCCAGCTCCCTGTGGGATCAGCTGAGGTGTCTGGGTATTTCAGTTCAATTCCTCCTCTTGACCAACCCTGCTTCCCCCACTCCCTCCCAGGTGCTGTCAAAGAAGGCAAGCCACAACAAACCTGCATGTAGAGCTGGGTCTCAGATTGTTTCCTGGGGGAGTCAGCCTAGGATAGCCCCTTGCTTGGCTTCTTTTCTCTCACTGCCCTTTTTCCCTTGATGACTGCAATTGACTCCAAAAGAGTAATATCTTTTATTTAAAAAGGAGTAATATTTTTTGTTGCCATGGCCACTCTCCCTGTCTGCCCTCTTGCATTTTCTAGGGCCAATCACGTGGGTGCCCATTTTTTTTTAGTCCCCATTTTATTTTATTTTTTTTTTAAGATTTTATTTATTTATTCATAGAGACACAGCTAGAGAGAGAGGCAGAGACACAGGCAGAGGGAGAAGCAGGCACCATGCAGGGAGCCCGATGTGGGACTCAATCCCGGGTCTCCAGGATCACACCCTGGGCTGCAGGCAGTGCTAAACCGCTGCGCCACCAGGGCTGCCTTAGTCCCCATTTTAATATGTACAAAGAAGAGCCCTTTCCTGCTACTCGAATAAACTTTTACTCCTGATTTCTCTATTTCTACTAATGCCACTGCCATCTCTAGAATCCCAGGTTGGAAACCTCAGCACCACTTGGGCAGCCTCTTGCTTAAAAACCTTTGGCATTTGGGGTGCCTTGGTGGCTCAGTTGGTTAAGTGTCTGCCTTTGGCTTGGGCCATGATTCTGGACTCCTGGGATGGAGCCCCACATTGGGTTCCTTGCTCAGCAGGTAGTTTGCTTCTCCCTCTCCCTCTGCCCCTCCCTCTGCTCTCTTTCTCAAATAAATAAATAAAACCTAAAAAAAAAAACCGCAACCTTTAGCATTCCCTTGGTGCCTATGAGCGTACATCCTTGTTGCCTCTCCTTGCGTCCCAGGACTTCCCTGTTGGACCCCAGTCAGCCCGATTTCCTGCCAACTCTCCATCCAAGAGTTCATCACATAGAGCCTGGACTCCTTTGGGAGTCTGAGGAGACCTATGGACCCCCTTCTTGGAAAGTTTTTATTTTTATTTTTTTAAAGATTTGTTTATTCATGAAAGACACACACACACACAGAGAAGCAGAGACATAGGCAGAGGGAGAAGTGGGCTCCTCACAGGGAGCCTGATGCAGGGATCCGGGATCACGACCTGAGCTGAAGGCAGGTGCCCAACCACTGAGCAACCCATGCGTCCCTTTGGAAGGTTTTTATAAGTATAAAATAAGAAACATATGATTACAAAGGAAGCCAATGATGCTTAAAGTTATTAATATATGTTTTAAAATTAATAATACTGCAATCCAGGTTTCATTATTAGCACATTAAGTAGCATGATCTAGTGGTGGGTCCAGTAAGGGCCATACTTTTGAAGTAGTCAGGAATACAACAATACTTCAAGATGCCTTGCAGCAATGGTAATGAAATATAAAAACCTCTGTGGTTCCTGTTAGAAGCAATGTCACAGGTATCTGCTGATACTACTGTGATGTGCCACCTGCATTCATAATGGAAGCAAAGGTGAACATAGAGGTTAGCGAAGGTACAGTTGTCATTTTGTCCCATCCAAGCACACAGAAGTCTGGTCAAACATAGGGAGCCATGGGGAGCCTGTAGCTCAAGTTAGGAAATGTGCACTTCCTCAAACACATGTCATGACTCCTGGTTGACACTGGGAATCTGACACTTGGGCACTGGGCTGAGTTGGCCCCACTCTCCTGGTTGACTCTCTGGCCGAGGCTGGCCAGGGCTTGGGGCCTTGAATAGAGTGGCTCACTACCCACCAGAGGCAGAAACCCCAGCTGGGCAGCTCCTGGGGGATGTCTCTCCTGGTTTTTCTTTCCTTGGATCCCAGGCCCTATCCAAGCAACTTTACACGACTCCGCTGGCCCAGCCAGTGTCGTCCAGGCATGGGCTCATGGGGTAGCTCATAGCCATCAAGCCAACATGTCGTTATGGAACCTTGACAGCTGGGACTCACCCAGCTCTCAAGCTTTCAGGGCGCACCCTACCCCTATCTTGCAGCTAAATGTCCTGCAGTGTGTCTTGTACAATGAAGAATTGTCCTGCACAACGTGCCAATCATGCCCTCAGTAGGAAACACTGAGCAGGCACTCTATAAATGTTTGCTTAGTGCTTCAGTGGTCTTTTTGACCTGAGGTGCCACCAACCAAGGTATGGTCCATCAATGGGCATTTCTCTTGACTCCTCACAATCCCCCCCACTGGCCTGAAAGCTCAGTGACCTGTGCAGCTAGGGTTGAGATTGACTAGCAGATATATAGGATGGTGAGATGTGGCCTTTCCCAGCCCCCAACATGGCCAGTGTGGCTATCAGTTCCAGATTGGAGCTCTGTCAGGCCTGGATCTCTGCTGGATCAAGAGGAGCTGAGCTTAACAGCTACCACCAGGGAGACAAAAGCCGAAAGGCAGCAGTTTTCAGCTCCCTCCAAGTGCCTGTGGCCTGGGACAGTGTGGCTCTGTCCGTGAGCACTCTCACCCAGGTAAAGAGAAGGTACCAACTCCTACTGTGCTCTGGTGGGTAAATCATTTCCATATAGGGGTTGCCACAAATCATCCTTCTCCTTACCTCCTTTGCTTTCCAAGGGCCAGTCTAGCGTCCTCTCAAATACCCAGTCCCCATTTCCCAGGCCAAACTGCTCCAGAAAATGTCTGTATCTGGGATTGGTGGAGGAACAGCTGCTTCTGTTATTCTGACCTGTATTCTGGTGAAAGGGATTAGCTACTTATTGCTAAGATAATATTCTGACTTTCAAATTCTCTTAAGAACAATGAATACGAATATAGGGCTATTTATTATGGTGCTTCATACTTCATAAAGCACTTTGTACATTAAGCTGAACCATACCAAATTGCTGATATTCAATTGTTTCAGGGCAATTTCATAGTGTTCAATCTTATAAGTTTTTTTTTCATTTATTCCTTACCATAATCCGAGATGGTATTTTTAGCTGCATTTTACATAACAAAGTACTAAATCTCAGAGAGGGGAAATGAAATAGGTAGGGAATAGCAGGGCTAAGACTTGCAACCAACCCCTATGCTCCTGATTCTCGAGGTAGGATGATTCAGCCCAGAAGACCCTAAAAGCCATAATGTGAGGTGAGACAAGGCTGTGAGACCATTCTCCCAAGCCTGTGCTCAGGAATCTCCTGACTGCTTACACTCATCACCTTTTCTTAGTGGAGATTAGTGGGAGCCTAGGTGCCCAGAATAGAAGGCACTAAAGTGATGATGTGACAAATTTGAGTTTTAGAGCTCTGGAAGTACATGGCACAGCAAAGATAATATATAGAATATGTTAATCCATTAATCCACCCATCTGCCTTATTTATCCATCCATCCATCCATCCATCCATCCATCCATCCAAGAGAACTCTATTGGGTAGGTCCCACATATGTGCCAGGCTCTGCATTAGGTGCTGAGCTACCAATATTCAGGGAAGAGTCCTAGTGGGCAGGGGTTCCAACTTTTGGCCATCTGGGAGATGGGGATGGAACAGTGGAAGCTGGGGTGAGGCCACCATGTGCATAGGGGATTTTGATTTGTTGTGAAGCTGCTCTGTTTTCCTAGTCCTTTTCTCTGGCCCAGGCTCAACTCCTTGGGAGGCTCCAGCTTATGCGACAGGGCAGAAAGCAGCTGGGTTCTGCTTGGTGTTTCAGGAATCTGACACTGCTAAGAGTTTCTAGGCCACAGAGCTGGAGGAGGCAAGGAGCAGGAATGAAAGAGGAATGTTGGTGCACCACCCCTACACAACCTAAGAGAAACTGGGGGTGAGCTGGTAAAGCGGGTTTCCTTCCCAAGCTGCCAGAAGAAGAAATTCTTTCTTCTGTTCTTGAGTTCACTCTGAGCCCTTGGCCCAGCCCACTGCCATGGGTTTGGTTCTGGTGATTGGCCAGTGGGGAGGGGAAGGTTGGGGGAGGGCTGGTTTGGAAATCAGTCAGGCAGTGGGCATGTGGCCACTGCCTTTGTCCAGGAACAACACGCTGCCCTTCAGAGAATAATCACATTTCTCAGCTTCTTGCCCACCCAGGGGCAAGCGAGCCCTCAAGCCTGCTGTGGAATCCAAATGCTTCCTAAACCTGGCCTGGCTCAGGCGAAGTCCAAACTGGTTTCCCTGTCCCTAGGGCTCTCCAGCCACCTGCCTCCTCCCACACTGCCAGCACCCCTCCAGGTGCCAACTCCCAAGCCCACTCAAACCCCGATGTGACCCCCCCCTCACAGTATGCAGTCGTGCATACCCCATGCTCACCATTCCATGCTCTAGGCTGTGTTGCCATGGCTTCTACCACTGTCGCCAGATACCACGGCGGCTATGGGGCCACTGGTTAAGATCTCGCAGTTGAGTAAGCCACAATGTGGGTTCCTCCTACCACACCCTCCCTGACCCTAGCACCAGGGCTTTCCTCAGAGTGTTGTTGCCACACCACTCTGCTTTTGAAAAAAAAGGAAATGGGGCATTGGCTCTTGAGCACAGTGACAAGTACAATGAGAAGCCCATGGTGGGTGGAGGAATAGGGCCTTTTGTACTTGTGTTAGCTGCTCAGTCGTGTACTGGGCCAGTATGCAGTGACTTTATGGGGTTCCACACATCAAGGCCCCAAGAGGCTCCCTGAGTTGCCCCACAGGGTGAAGCTAAAGTTTTTGTCCTCAGCTTTTGCCCTTCTGATCCGTTCCCACCCACCAGAGGTGGTGACGCTTTGGACCTCTGCCTATTAGACCTGCCACATGTGGCTCGCAAGCACTCGAAACTGGCTGGTCTGAGTTGAAATGTGTGGTAAGTATAAAACACACACCTGACTTGAAAGACTTGATGTGAGGGGGTGCCCGGGGGGCTCAGTCGGTTAAGTGTCTGACCCTTGGTATCAGCTCAGGTCTTGATCTCAGGGTCATGAGTGCAAGCCCCACTGGGCACAGAGCCTACTTAAAAAATAAATAAATAAAAGTAAATAAAGACTTAATATGAAACAAAGAATGTAAATGTCCAAAACAAATTCATGTATATATGGGCATTTAAAAATTATATCTTTAATTTAATTAATTTGAGAGAGAGAGAAAGCATGGGCAGGAGGAGGGGCAGAGGGAGAAGCAGGCTCCCCACTGAGCAGGGAGCCTGATACAGGGCTTGATCCCAGGACTCAGGGATCATGACCTGAGCAGAAGGCAGCTGCTTAATGCCTAAACGACTGAGCCATCCAGGCACCCCTATATGGGCATCTCTAAATGTATAATATAGGTATATTATACATGGTAATGTATAATAAAGGTGGCATTTCAAATTAGTAGGGGGAAAATGTGGCTACTACTAGAAAATTCAAAATTTCAAAGGTGGCTCACATTTTTGGTTCACATTCCATTTCTATTGGATAGTGTTGTGCTGGACTTTGTATTTCAGGTAAATGTCTATCAACAGAAGATGTGTTTCACATACCACCAATGGGATGCCATGCAGCCATTATGAAGAATGAAGTAGATCTCTATGAGTAGAACTGTGAAAACTTCAGAGTATTATTGTTAAGTTTAAGGGGAAAAAAAGAGCAAGGAATGGCCAGCATGTGCAGTTATGATCTCATTTGTGCACATAGAAAGCACACAAAGGACACCAGGCTGGCTCAGTCAATAGAGCATATAACTCTTGATCTCGGGGTTGTGAGTTCAAGCCCCACATTGGGCATGGAGCCTACTTAAAATTTAAGCAATAAATAAATAAAATAGATAAATAGATAAATAAATATAGATAAATAATATAAATAAATAAAATAAATAAAAAGGAAAGTACACATATTTATATGTGCACAGAGCAAGTCTGCAGACACACAAGTAACTGTTACCATTTATGGCTTCTGGAGGGCGGGGATGAGGAGGGCTTTGAATGAGAGAGGAAAGGACTCTGACCTGTACTTTCCACTTTAAATCCTCCAGTACCATTTGAGGTTTTAACAACAAATGTGGCATTTTTTGTAAAAATAAAACTGTACTTGTATTTATTTTTTGAAAGATTTTATTTAAGTCATGTCTGCACCTAATGTGGGGCTCGAACCCATAAACCCGAAGATCAAGAGTTGCATGCTCCACCAACTGAGCCAGTCGGGCACCCCTCTCCTTATATTTATATTTTATATATCAGGATAGAATTTATTATATTAGTTTATATAATAGTATAAAAGTATGCATAGTTTTCAACAGAATATCAGAGTTTCTTTTACTCCTCTAATAGTTTGATTTCTACTTGCAAATTACCCCTCTTGCCTTCCTCTTTCTCATCCCCCTGCCTTTTCTGCACTGTTCCATCTTCACCTTCTCTTCCCTGTCATCTTCAAACCCCACAAGTATCTGTGAATGGAGAGCCATTCCACTTCCCCTGGCTCCTTTCTCAGCTTTAACCGGAGGCTTTGGCATCTCCTGCTACCTCTGTCTTCCCATAGAGGAGGAAAATGTCATGCTGAATGATGCTCAATGACAGATGCCATTACCCATTGTGGAGAGAAAAACCTACCTCATGGGAATACACCCTGCCATGCCTCCCCAGCAATCTGGCTATCTTCGTGTGGAGGTAAGACCGCTGAGAAAGAGAAATGTAAGAACTTAGGAAAATGTGCATGCGATTTTTTTCTCTCTCCGAGTTCAGGGGTGGGTATAAGCAGGGTAAAAGCAGTGGGCTTTGGAGAGAAGGCTTGATCCAGGCTTGGGAAACCAATTTAATTTGCCACCTGCAGTTAAAAAATCACTAAGAGGGTCAAGTGTTTTGAAAAGAGAACTATAGAGGTTGGAGAAAGAAAAAAAAAGTGCTCCTCCTTCTGGGAAACAGAGATAACAAAAGATTTGTTTGCTCCAAGGCAGATGGGAACTTCAGTCCTCAGAGTTTAATTGAGAGAGGAAAAAAGATAAGAAATCTCACCGGATTATCAAGCAGATAATAGCTTCTGAAGGGTGGTCCTGCTAGGAGAGAGAAATGAAAGTCCTGTTGATGTGTGTAGGGGACAAGTAGTGTGGGAAAATACCAATTTTTTTTTTTTTTTTTTTTTTTTTTTTTACCAATCATTCTCAATGCAAATGAAATAAATCGCTTCAATACAGAAGGGCCTGGAATGTCTATTAGAACTTCTTTTTTTTTTTTTAAAAAAAAAAAAAGAACTTCTTTTTCATGGAGAGACACACTCTCCTCCCCCTCCTGCCCCTCAAAATGTTAAGGACCTGGCAGTGCCCTTAGTAGCCCGAACCACTGGACTGGGAGTCAGGACATGGCTCTGGGCCTGAACTGGCAAAATATGACATACTTGATGTGAAATTCCTTTGAAAGCCCTAAAGTATGGTTAACTATTGTTGTGAAATCCAGCCTTGTCTTTGGCCCTTCCTGTCTCCCCATCGCCTTTCAAAATCTTTTCCAGCCTCCTCAGAACATGAAGTACCGAGCCAAAGGCTTGAAGTAAATACAACCTAAAGAACATATACTGGTCTCTGAGCAGATCACCCCAATTGAAGCATTGGAATCTTTGCAATCTTCACTGGCACTGTCTTACTAGGGGAAGAGAAGGAGGAATGCAGCCTCCACGTGGTATCCCTAGCAGCCTTGGGGCTTGTATTTAGGGCTCCGGTGGCCCTAGCCCTGGGCACACAACTAGCTAAGATACTTGCCTCCTCCTCACTCCCAAACACCAGTCCATCATCAAGGCCATTGCTTCTGCCTCCACAACAGATCCAGAATCTGACCATTTCTTACCAGCACTGCCACCACCCCAGCCCAGACTACCATGGCTGGCAGAAGTCCCCTAAAGGGCCTTCAGCTCCATTTCCCAACCTCTCACTCTACATAGCAGCCAGAGTCAACTTTTACAAAGAGAAATTACACTGTCTCTCTTCTATGTGGATTTTGGGTTGGGTGATTCTTTGGCTAATGTTTGCTGACCCCCCTGGGCTAAAAGCTACATGCTAGCTGGAACATTGTCTGTTTTGCTCATCTCTGTGTCCCTTAGGCCTAGCCTCGTGCCTGGCATGCAGCGGACACCTATCTGTTGAATGGAGGAACAAACTGTAGCAATAAACATTTGTATGAGCTTTAAAGGTTAACACCTCATTTGATGCTCAGAAAAACCCTCTGTCACGGGTATTGTTCTCATTTTACAGAGGAGGAAATTGAGGCTCAGAGCATTGCCCAAGTTGACAGAGCTCATGCACAGCATGTTGAAACTCAGGTCTGTTGGGTGGGGTCAAAACCTCTGCTTTTCTTGATACACCCTCCCTGGAGAGCTGTAGGGGTGTGGAGGGGCATGGAGTCCAGAAGTACTTTGATGTTTCTTGGCTGTATAGAGGGCCACTTTGTTCAGGCCTTTGGGGTCAAGGGGTAGGCCCTGTGGGGATTCCCTGCCAACTAGTGAGGGCAAAGTGAATTCTAAATCAGCCTTTCGGGATCCCTGGGTGGCGCAGCGGTTTGGCGCCTGCCTTTGGCCCAGGGCGCGATCCTGGAGACCCGGGATCGAATCCCACATCGGGCTCCCGGTGCATGGAGCCTGCTTCTCCCTCTGCCTGTGTCTCTGCCTCTCTCTCTATCTCTCTGTGACTATCATAAATAAATAAAAATTAAAAAAAAAATAAATCAGCCTTTCATGGATGACTTATATAGCTACTATAACCACAGTGACCTTATTTTATTAATCTCAAAGCAGGATTCTTGGTCTGACAAACAGAACCAAATACTTGAGACTAGGACTTTTCTGGAAAATCCAGGGCACAGAGTTGCTGTTCTTGTAACATATGACAGCTACATAATGGGTACTTCTTAGCTAATTCTGACCTAGCCACCTCAGTCTCTGACATCTCAAAAAGATTCCTTAAAAAAACCCCTGTTTTCTGGGCCTCCTGTTTCTATGCACCAAATTCTTTCTGCCCACACTTTTTGTTTGTTTAATTACTTCCCTACTCTCTCTTATCTTCGCTGTTAACCACTCTCTTCCTGGTCTGCCTCAAAATCTCTAGATCCTGTTTGCTAATGGATGCCACAAATGATTGAAAGAAATAATAAGTAAAAGTGTTTGGGGACCATGGCAACAGGGTCAAGCACAGAGGACAGCCCTTCCTACCCCTCCTAAGTTTCTGCTTTAGACCAAGTGCTGCTGATAAAGTCTGATGGTCCCATTGTGTCACCTAATTAGGCTAATGCTGCTGGCCAGAGGCATCATGGTTCCAGAAAGCTCTTTGCAATGCTGTTCCTTCTCATTGTACTCAGGTTGCAATGGTGGGCTCATGGTAAAGGCTGTTGCCAAATCAGAACTGGATCTGACATTTGCCCCAAGCACTCATCACATTTGGTTCGAGTACACCCAGAACCCCCAGACAGCCAGGCAGGCACCAGCATTAGGGTGACAAGGCCAAAATTTGGTGGTCATCCTCTTGGGCCTCGAAGCTAAGAATCATGAATCCACTCCAAGAATTTATACTGGAGTCTGGGAAAGAAGGCGATTCTCAGTGAATTGGGGTGTAAGGCCTCTTCCCATAGAGATTATACATCTCTCCGATGTACCTGTACAGTGCCCCTGGACAAAAGGGGAGGCTCCCAGAGGAGCTGGGCTGCAAACCTGTCTGAGCCTCAGTTTCTTCATCTGCAAAAAAGGAGCAGCAGAAACCTCTGCCCTCCTTTTCTTTTATTCTTTTTTTTAGATGATGGACTATTTCAGCCATACAGAAAAGTATTAGGAACAAACACATTTCCCTATATTTGCCCCAGAATGTTCTCTTTTCTTTTCTTTTTCTTTTTAGAGAGAGAGCAAGTGCAAGCTGGGAGTAGAGGAGGAGGAGGAGGAGGAGGAGAAAGAGGAGAGAGAGAGAGAGAGAGAGAGAGAGAGAGAGAGAGAGAGAGAGAGAATGAATCTTAAGCAGGCTCCATCGAGCCTGACACGGGGCTCGATCCCATGACCCTGAGATCATGACACTGAGATCATGACCCGAGCCAAAACCAAGAGTCAGGTGCTTCACCGACTGAGCCCCCCAGAACTGTTATTTAAAGAAATAAAATATTACAGTTCAGTTGAAGCCCCTTGTGTACCTCAGTCACATTCTCCTGCACAGAGGTAGCCATTCTCCTGAATTGGGTATCTATGATGCACACGCATATTTTCAAATGCACAATGTATATGCTCATAAACAATATACAACATGCAGTACTGTTTTGCACACTCTTCCACTTCGTATAAATTCTCTGGAACTGTACATATCCTTCTGTGGTTTTCCTTTCTTCAGTCCCTGTGAGGTTTGCAAGAAATATTCATGTGGATACAGGTGGCTCTGGTTCAGGCATTTTCATTTCATTGTCTGGATGTACAATAACTGCATTTATCTATTCTCCCACTGTTTCTCAACTTTACTGCTCTCATAAACAAGGCTGTCATGAACATTCAGAGTCTATATGCCACTGTTCACCTGCATGAGAGTTTCTCTAGGATATATACTTAGGAGAGCAATGGTTGAGGGCAAAAGCGGATGTGTAAATTTTTCAGCTTTTTGGGAGGGCAAGATTCTGGTATGTATCCAAAGTAACTATTCACACACTATTTGATCCAGTACCTACACTGTCATAAAGCTTTACTAGGGAACTAGTTATACACGCACACACAGATAATATGAAACAAGAACGCTCATTGCCACAGTGTTGGCAACTGGGGGGAACTGGAAACCTTGTCTGTTTGTTCACCTCTGTATCCTCAGCCTTGGCCTCATGCCTGGCATGAAGTAAGGGTGCTTATTGTCGAGCGAAGGAATGAATTTTAAGAACTAAATATCCGGGATCCCTGGGTGGCTCAGCAGTTTAGCGCCTGCTTTCGGCCCAAGGAGTAATCCTGGAGTCTTGGGATCGAGTCCCACATCAGGCTCCCTACATGAAGCCTGCTTCTACCTCTGCCTGTGTTTCTGCCTCTGTGTGTGTGTGTGTGTGTGTCTCTCATGAATAAATAATAAAATAAAATCTTAAAAAAAAGAACTAAATCTCAACACCCATCAATGGAGAGACCAATAACCTGTGGGACATCCCCCAACCCCCTGCCAGAGAATACCTTAGCTTCTGGAAGAAAGCAGCGTGAAGGAGGCCCTTCCCGGGGTGGGGGAGCAGGGGGTGACTTGTAACTGTGTATTAAATGGAGATACTCTCCCTACTGCCATGTGGGGTCCTGGCCAGAGCCCTATGCCGGCAGGGAAGGTGCCTTTCCCAGCAATAAATTCCAATAAAAATGGGGAAAATGTCCAGGGAATAGAATAGAACTCCGGTGTGGCACCACCAGAGACAGACAGAATTTGTAAGTATAACGTTTGCAAATTGATGAGATGGCTTGCCTTGTCTCAAAGCTAAATGAACAGCAGAAAGAAAAGGCTTTTTTCCCTTTGGTACTGACCATCAATAAGAGGAAATATTTGAGGTGACTGGTGGGATTTCACTTGAGAAATTCAAATGCATCTCTAGAAATGCGAGCACAGAGGTGCCTGGGTGGCTCAGTCGGTTGAGCATCTGCTATGCTATGGGCTCAGGTCATGATCCCAGGGTTCTGGTATCAAGCTGCCTTGGGCTCCCTCAGTGGGGAGTCTGCCTCTTCCTCTCCTCTGCCCCTTCCCTCCCCCTGCTCGTGCTGTCTCTCCTGCTGCTCTCTCTCAAATAAATAAACAGAATCCTTAAGAAAATGTGAGCACACTCTCATTTACTGGCAGCTTAGGAGATAAAGCCAGAAGGTTTAACTTTTTTTTAAAAAAAAGTTAGCTTAATAATCGCAATAGTTAATACCACTTGAACACCTTTATGTACCAGGCACTGCAGTGGGTGCTTTGTATTCTTTGTCTACACTAGTTTTCCCAACAACACAACAAGGTAGATATTAGGAGGTCCATTTTACAGTGAGGGCATGGAGAGGGCAAGAAACCTGTCCAAAGCTGCACAGTTAGGGACAATCAGCATTTGAACTTAAGTCTGTCTGGTGACAAAGCTTGTACTCTTCTCCATGTAACACACTGACCCTCTACATTTGGAGACAGAAGTATATCAACAACCCAGGGAATTTGCTAAATTTGGCCTTTAGCCTAATGCATTAGAAAGGACTCTCATAGTACCCTGTGTGCTTTTGGTCACAACTGAACAGAGTAGGGGCCTGTGCCTGAGTCATTGGTAGCCATCTTCAGCTGGGTCTGAGAGTGCCCAGTAGTCTCGGGGTGTTGCACAATGAGGACCCAGGCTGACAGGGATGTTCCGGACTCCAGAGTGACCAACCAACCCAGTGAGAGTCCTTTCTTGGGGAACGCGATGTGACATATTACATATGGAGGAGCACATGCAGTGGGATGGCCCAGAAGCCAGGATATGCCCAGGGAGGTAGCAATAAGCAGAAGCCATGGGAAGTGGGCGGGAGCAAGTCCACAGAGAGCATCGGGAGAGGCCACTACAGAGTGAAGATGAGTGGTAGAAGTGGCAGACACTGTGCTTATCTTGTCTAGCACTCCTGAGGCATCAGTTTTGAAGGGTAGTGGCTGCCAGAGATGGCTGCTTTCCCTTCACTTATACATGACTCCTTACACTCATGCCCTGCCACCCAAGGACGCTTAAGCACATCCTTGTTCTCTCAACCTAAAAGAGGCCAACTGACCTACAGTTTCTGGGAACCCAGACCACATGAGAGCTGCGCATGACAAAGCCTGGGTTTGTGCTTCTCACCCTGGGTCTTAAGATCCATATGCCATCCTTTTGGTGTGTGTGTGTGTGAACGTGGGGACAGTGGGTGAAAATACATTTCGTTGGAGGCCCAGTCTCCAACAGAATGCCATCCAGGCTTCTCAGTTCTAGCTGGTGAGGTACATAAGGAGGTCCAGAAGAGGTTCTGTGTGAGGCTGGAAGGGGTGGCAAGAAACAAAATAACCTCTTTGATGGTCAAGGATCTGCGCTGTGTGGGTTTGTGGATCATGAGTCATTTCTGGGAGCCCCTAGATACCTAAATTCTTGGGACACAATGTTTGTGAGGTTACATCCACAATCGGGCCCTTAGGAGTCACAATCATACTCATGGGGAACAACTGGGCAATCTCTGCCTTCCCTGAGTACACTCCCGCATAACTACCTCAGGTGTCCCCTCTCTTCCCCAGTGCAGAAGAAAGGTTTTATAACGTGCCATGATAGGGAGAGAGGGTATGGAGCAGCAGGCACTCTCATACATGGCCAGTAGGATGGTCAACCGAGACAACTTCTTTGGAGGACAATTTGGCCTTACGTGTCAAAAGTCTAAACGCACATTCCTTTTTCCCTGACAATGTCACTTCTGGGAATTTACACTAGAGACGGAGCTCACAGGAAGATCCATGGGCAAAGATATACATTGCAGTACTACACGTAATAGTTACATGCTGGCAATAACCCCTTTCCACAGAAAATAGGTTCAATATATTGTGGCGTGGCCACACAACACCACATTCTGCAGCCATTAAGAAGAACCATGGAGCTACAATATGTGCTTATATGGAATGTTCTCTCTTTCTCTGCCCCTTCCCTCCCTCTCCTCTCTCTCTCTCTCTCTCTCTCTCTCTCTCTCTCTCTCTCACACACACACACACACACACACACACACACACACTGGTATATGCATGGACAATTTCTGGAAGGACACACAGGAAACTGGTGACTGTGGATGCCTCTTGAGAGGGAGGCTGTTAAGGTGGGATGGGGAGTTGGGGATAGGTGGGAGAATTACTTTCTTCATGAACTACTCGTATATACTGTTTAATTTCCCTTGCTACATGCATATGTTACTTTAAAGACACGAAAGGAAATAGAAAAAGTAAAATGAATTGCAGACGTCGTCATCAATAGAGGATTGGTTAAATAAATTGTGAGGTATTCTTATTAAGGAATGCTATATGGCCTCTCAAAAGAAAAGATACCCTGTTATAGAAAGATGTCCATAGACATATTAAATTTAGAAAACATCAAAGCTCTGTACAAAAGGTACAATAGAATCCCATTTATATAAAAAGATATGGGGGCACCTGGGTGGTTCAGTCAGTTAGGTGTCTGCCTTCGGCTCAGGTCACGATCCCAGAGTCTTGGGATCAAGCCCTGCATTGGGCTCCCTGCTCATTGGAGAGCCTACTTCTCCCTTTGCCCCTCCCCTGCTCATGCTTTCTCTCTCTCTCAAATAAAAAAATAAACAATAAAATTTTAAAAATAATAAAAGAATACATATACACACAGACACATAGACACACACAAGTAGGCATATTAATAGGAAAAGATCTGGAATGAGTCACCACATGCTGATAACAGGTGTAGTCCTTGAAAGAGGCTGCAATTGGCCAGTGAAGGAGAGGGCTGAGTTAAAGTGGACTTTCATTTTTCATTCTAAAGACCTGTTGGTCTACTTTTCTTTCTTTCTTTCTTTCTTTCTTTCTTTCTTTCTTTCTTTCTTTCTTTCTTTCCTTCTTCTTCTTCTTCTTTTTTTTTTTTTGGAATGATGAGTCTGTACCTTATTTTGCAAGAAAAACACATAAATGGTACATAGGTAATAAGGAGGACAAGAAGCCTGATCTTAGAGGAATCTGCATTCTAAAGCATAGTTTCCTCACATGCTCCTCCCTTCAAGAGCCACCCACTGACTTCTCTCAGCTGGCACTGGCGGCCTCCACTGTCTCCCACGCCTTGCGTTTCTCCCATTGCCCCTTCACATTTGCCTCCTGTGCAGTCCAGCTAGCCTCCTCACCAGCTACCCTGTCTTCAAGATAGGCTACCCCTCCCCACTCTCAGCCTTTACTGAACCTCCACACAGGCTTCATGACCCATCTCAAGTGAGCTTTTAGGAATCTTTCGGCAATTGGCGAGCAAGTGCCACAGGGACTGATTTGGAGCTTGGGAAACTGCCTTGTGACATTCTTTATTCAGCTAGCTTGTGTTCTTAGCTAATTTTCATGGTATCGTTTGACTAAAATATGGAAATCATTTTCTTGTTTACAAAGCACTTATGGAGATGTCGCTTCACACAGGAGCCTCCTGTCCATTTTATGAGGTAGGCCAGGTGGGAACTGTCATTCTTGGCATTTCATCCGTGAGGAAACTAAAGAGCTAGGGAGGCTTCTTATTTAAAGCAACAACCAGGGAAGGTGGCCAAGAGGGAGCTGGGTGTGCCTGCCTCCCCAGGAACACCTGTTTTTGTTGCTCCAGCCAGCATATACGTCCCTGGGAGGACTGGGAGGACATTTTCAATGTTTCCGTGCACACTAAAGGGACAAAAGGAAAGCCATCCATGTTCTGATGAAAAGCTTACCGAAGAAGATGGGACACCGAGTCAACCAAAGGGTACATCCTGGGGACATGCCACCAAGTGCCTAGGTCTTAGTGCTGTGTGCTGGAGGAACACCAAAGCCATGGTACTTGTCCTCAAAGAACTCATAATCTTCAAGTAAGGCCAAGCATGTCAAACAATTAGGACACAATCAAGCAGGAAATAGATGTGATTTCAGGTAGTACTCAGATCAACTTTTTCCTTTATTTTTTTTAAAGATTTTAATTTATTTATTCACGAGAGACACAGAGAGAGAGAGAGAGAGGCAGAGACACCGGCAGAGGGAGAAGACATCAGGCCCTGAGCCAAAGGCAGACGCTCAACCACCGAGCCACGCAGGCGTCCCCAACATTTTCCTTTAAATAGCACATCAAAATTGCAGCTCTGGGCAAGTAAAAACTTTATTTTTTATTTTATTTTTTTAATATTTCATTTATTGTTAATTTTTTAAAAGATTTATTTATTCATGAGAGATAGAGAGGCAGAGACATAGGCAGAGGGAGAAGCAGCCTCCCCGCAGGGAGCCTGAAGCAGGACTGGATCCTGGATCCCGGGATCACACCCCAAGCTGAAGGCAGACGTTCAACCGCTGAGCCACCCAGGCGTCCCAAGATTTTATTTATTTATTTATTTATTTATTTATTTATTTATTTATTTATTCATTCATTCATGAGAGAGAGAGAGAGAGAGAGAGAGAGAGAGAGGCAGAGGGAGAAGCAGGCTCCACGCTGGGAGCCCACGTGGGACTCGATCCCGGGACTCCAGGATCGCGCCCTGGGCCAAAGGTAGGCGCCAAATCACTGAGCCACCCAGGGATCCCCTCATTTATTTATTTGACAGGGAGAGGGAGAGGGAGAGAATGCGCACAAGCAGGGGGAGCCTGAGAGGGAGAAACAGGTTCCCCACTGAGTAGGGAGCCTGATGTAGGGCTCCATCCCAGGACTCTGGGATCATGACCTGAGCTGAAGGCAGATGCTTAACTGACTGAGCCTCCCAGGTGCCCCCCAGTAGAAACTTTTTAAAGAGAGTAGATTATTTTTAAAAAACTTTATTTATTTATTTATTTATTTATTTATTTAAGAGAGGGAGCAGGGGAAGGAACAGAGGGAGAGGGACAAACAGAATCCACACTGAGCACAGAGCCCACTTTAGGGCTCAATCCCAACCAAGACCCTGAGATCATGACCTGTGCCAAAATCAAGAGTCAGACGCTCAACTGACTGAGTCACCCAGGCACCTCAAGAGTAGATATTAAAGAAATAAACAGAAAAGGGCAGCCTGGGTGGCTCAGTGGTTTAGTGCCGCTTTCAGCCCAAGGCGTGATCCTGGAGACCAGGGATTGAGTCCCACATCCGGCTCCCTGCATGGAGCCTGCTTCTCCCTCTGCCTGTGTCTCTGCCTCTCTCTGTCTCTCTGTCTCTCTCTCTCTCTCTCTGTTGTCTCTCATGAATAAATAAATAAAATCTTAAAGAAAAAGAAAAGAAAATAACACAGCAAAAAAAATTTATGACAAGTTTAGGAAATCGCCATAGACCTGTTAGGATAAGAGAGGGGCCAGGGACAAAAACGGTGGAATATATGCTCCAGCATAGGTCTGAGACACAGCAAGGTGTTGGGACAGACCAACCTGGCTGGGGATCAGTGCAATGAGACTTGAAAGCTCCTTTCCAAGTCTCTATCCAGGCTAGATTCCAGAGGCTTCAGTGAGCCAGTCTGCAAAATGTGGGCTAGATCAGGAGTCATTTCAATTCTGTGTGTGGGAGGAACACAATGAAAGTGGTGCTTTGAAAGATGGGTCTGGCGGTAATATGCAATTATAGACTAACTTGGGACTGACGAGTAACCCAGGACTCCACTCACTGGCTGCCACATAGAAGATGCCAGCAAGATGTTAATGCCACATGAGAGTCGGACTTCAAAGTTCAAGTTAAGGTTCTTTCAAGGAGAGTTACATGGGAGCGTGGTTTGTCATGCATTATTTGAGGTGTGAAAAAATTACCAAAAACTTGACATCAAGGCAAAAAAGATTGCTGAGCATTCTTTCAAGAACATATAAGTGTGGGCAGCCTGGGTGACTCAGTGGTTTGGCGCCGCCTTCAGCCCAGGGCGTGATCCTGGAGAACAGGGATCGAGTTCCGCATCGGGCTGCCTGCGTGGAGCCTGCTTCTCCCTCTGCCTGTGTCTCTGCCTCTCTCTCTCTGTGTCTCTCATGAATAAATAAATAAAATCTTTAAAAAAAAAGAACATATGAGTGTATCATCTATGAGGTTGCTTGACTATTCACTATTAAGGTCTACTCTTTAAAGTTAAAAAGTTACCTTGGAGAAGACTGCCAAGTTGTGAATGATTTTTGTCTGGTCAAAATGAAAGTTATTTCTGTCCAGTAGGAAAGATAGCACCAAAGGTTACAGTTTTATTATCCTATAGACATACTCGGTTTTGTATCCAACTTTTTAAAATCTTATTCCTATAATCTTCTAAAGTCTCTCATATCTTTTTTTATTTTTTAATTTTTTTCTCATATCTTTTTTAAACTATTTTTTGTATTGTGGTAAACTAGATATAACATAAAATTCACCATTTTAATCATTGGAAGTGTACAGTTTGGTGGCATTAACTATAGTCACACTGTTGTACAACCATCACCCCATCCATTTCAAAAATTTGTCATCACCCCAAACAGAAACAGTGAAGCACTGAATTTCCATTCCTCTCTCCTCCTAGCCCTTGGTAACTTCCAGTCTATTTTCTGTTCCTATGACTTTGCCTATTCTAGATATTTTGCAGATGTGGGATCATGTATTTGTTCTTTTGTGTCTGGCTTCCTTCACTTAGAATATCTTCAAGGTTCACCCATATTGTCACATGGATTTGAACTTTACTCCTTTCTATGGCTGAACACTATTCTATCATTAGGATATACTATATTTTGTGCAATGTGTCCATAGATGTCCATTTAAAAAAAGAATGCCACTGTTATATTTTTTTGACATTTATTTTTTTAACATTTTATTTATTCATGAGAGACACACAGAGAGAGGCAGAGACATAGGCAGAGGGAGAAGCAGACTCCTCACAGGGAGCCCGATGTGGGACTAGATCCTGGAACTCCAGGATTATGCCCTGTGCCAAAGGCAGATGCTCAACCGCTGAGCCACCCAGGAGTCCCGAATGTCACTGTTATAAATACGATCAGAATATATTTATTTCTAAAAGCATAGCAAGCAGGTTAAGAAAAAAAATGTAAAAACGTACTTTCTTCTGACACCTCAATTCTGCTCCCTCACAGGGCTATGACAAGATGAAACATATGTAATAAGCAACTTGCAAAGTGCAAAGGACTGCATGTGGCTTTGAGTGGGGCTGGGTGGTGTAGAGGAGAGGGCATGGGCTATGCAGCCAGACCATTCAGGGTGTCGGCTTGGCTTGGGGGATCTGTCCAGCAGTGCCATCTAAAGTGAACCCCCAGGGTGCCTGGGTGGCTCAGTGGTTGGGCATCTGCTTTTGGCTCAGGTCATGATCCCGGGGTCCTGAGATCAAGTCTCACATCGGGTTCCCTGCGGGGCCTGCTTCTCCCTCTGCCTACATCTCTGCCTCTCTCTCTGTGTCTCTCATGAATAAATAAATAAAATCTTTAAAAAAAAGTGAGTCTCTGGATCTCAGTTGTCACACGCATAGAGTGAAGACCATAAATCACACCCTAGAGGGTTGTTAGAAAGGTCCTATGATAAGGCCTCCAAGAGAAGTAAGAACAAAGTGCTGTGGATGCAGGGTTGTTAGTAGACACTTGTAGCACTTACCACAATGTTCTCAAATAATCTCTTTACATACTTGTTATCCCAGGTATACTAGAAGTTCCCCTCAACTTGTTTGTCTCTGGCCCCTTGCCTTAAGCACAGTACCTAGAACATCATACTCAGCCACTTTTTCCTTTTTTTAAAAAAAAGATTTCTTTATTTATTTGAGAGAGGGAGAGGGAGCACAAGCAGGAGGGGCAGAGGGAGAAGGAGAGAGAAGCTGAAGCAGACTGCACCGATCATGAAGCCTGACACGGGGCTTGATCTTACTACCCTGAGACCACAACCTGAGCTGAAACATAGAGTTGGATGCTTCCCTGACTGAGCCACCCTGGTGCCTCTCAGTCATTTATTTTTTTAACAAATGCTTAGTAGGCTCTTCCAGTCACCACCTCTTGACAGCCACACACTCTGCCCTCCAAATCACTATTCCTTGCCTCCCCAGCACTGAGGCCTCAGAGCATGGGCTCTGATCAGGCTTTTATGGTAGACACAGTAATGCCCCTCCAGGTCCCCCCAGGACCCAGTGCTGCTGGCCGAAAATCCTCTTTGGGCCTTGTCCAGCCACTTCCTCAGAGGAGTGCTGTCTCGCCCAAGGCCAAGTTCACTCCCTGGAGGCAGACTGCATCTAAAGACTGGCTGATGTGCCATGGTATCAATGCCTGATCCCCTCACCCTGAGTCAGAATGACTCTGAAGGGCTAACCCAGTTCCACAGCTTCTTCTGGGGTCAGTTGAGGCTGTCATTAGGACAGCATCACAGCCCACCTTTTCCCTTGAACCAATACCACCTCCTTTCTTTAGATCCTAGGTGGGTTTTTAAAAAAATATTTTATTTATTTGAGAGAGAGAGAGAGAGAGAGAGAGAGAGAGAGAGAGAGAGAATTGAGTGCAAGCAGGGGGAGCAGCAGAGGGAGAGGGAGAAGCTCCCTGCTGAGCAGGGAGCCCAATGTGGGGCTCAATCCGAGGGCCCTAAGATTGTAGCTTGAGCCGAAGGCAGACACTTAACTGATGGAGCCACCCAAACGCCCCTAGAGCCTAGGTATTAATCCCAAAGGCACCCCAATACATGTGACCTGCAACAACCCCCCAGTAGCAGTCCCCAGATAGGCTTTGTGGCCTCTTTGTAGGCTCTGGTTTGGCATCTGGAAAACCTTAATTCCAAGTTGATCCCAGGAGCTGTGACAGCCTCCAGGGCCCAATCAATGCACACAGGCCTCACTCAGAGTTACATTTTATTCTCTTCCCCGCACCCCCAACCCCTAAGTGTTCCTCATAAAATGCATTTGGAACCAACAGGGTAGAAGATAGAGGCCTATAAGCAAATAATTACAATCATGGGAGAGACATCGGAACAGGGAAATAAGTAAATCTAGTGCTTTGCCAAAGGTCAGCTTCCTGGAGGAGGTACCATATACATTGAGTCTTGAAGAATGAGTTCGTGTTTGATGGGTAGACAAGGGATGTGGGAGAGACACTGTGGAGGGCATAGCTTGATCAAAGGCTGGCAGGCATGGAAGGGTATAGTATGGGGGACAGAGGAGACTAAGGGCCAAGGAAATTCAGGACGCTAGTAGGAGCAGACTGTGCAGAGCCTTAGAGACCACACTGATGAACTCGGTGCTGATTGAATGCCACATTCCAGTGGTGCACAAGTTTCAGCCACGTAGGTACCCCTTGGGTGAGCTTTGCCCTATCTGGGCCCCACCAGTTCTTTTTAAAAATATTTTATTTTATTTTATTCATGAGAGACACACAGAGAGAGGCAAGGACATAGGCAGAGGGAGAAGCAGGCCTCCCGAGGGGAGCCCAATGCGGGACTTGATCCTAGGACCCTGGGATCATGACCTGACCCAAAAGCAGATGCTCCACCACTGAGCCATCCAGGCATCCCACCATTGGTTCTATCAACAGCCGACTGTACCTTTTTCTCGGTGGGAACTTTTTTTGCCTAAATAAATTTCTATGAAAGGAAATTGTCTTTGGCACCCCACAAAACCAAAACAGAAGGAGTTTTGCTTGCCCTAAAGAGAAAGTCACTGTAAAAATGAATACAGTGGAAAGTGGGCAGAGTAATTAAATCCTATGCAGATCTCAATGCCTGTCAATGGCTTCAAGCCTGAGGCCTGCTCTTGCTTTGTTCCAAAAGAAGATTAGCAAGCATTAGAGAGGTGGAAGAAGAGCTCCACACTGAGACCTTTTTAATGTAATCAGATTGCTAGAAAGAGAAGGGCATGAGAATCATTTTCTCACCATGTAATTCAATGTTCTTTAGAGCTGCATGGTGTACCATTAAGATCACCTTGGAGTTCTCTTCCCCATGACTACACTGACTACGAAAACAGTCGGTAAACAGTAAAGTGCCCTACAAATGAGGTTGTTATTACCACTCTATTGCTTCATCCATTGGCTCTGGAGCTGTCCCTTTGCTCAGTGAGGGTTTCCCTACCAGCGTCTGCAGTGACTCTCATTCCCCACACCTGGGTGTCTAGGTAACAGTGAGAAAAGAACTGTCTGGCTCATTTTTTTCATGTGACTGGTCCCAGTAGCTGCTGTCTGCAATGCAGAAGAGAACAGAATGTGGAAGCAGAGGTGGGAAGCAGTCAGCCCAGCAGCATGGAGAACACCTCATCTCCTGGGCTGGGCTCCACAGCTAAGGGCAGAGCTTGAGATAGGCCTGGGGCCTGGGTGGTGGGCAGTACAGAAAGAGCCTGCAAGGGGCTCAAGTGCTGAAGGACACTTGAGGAAGTCAGGGAGGTTAGCACATGTAGACTGCTCCATAAGGCAGTGCCAACTCAAGCCAGGGATGTCCTGGGACTGAGCAAAGCACCTGGGCTTTGGAGTTTGACAGGGATGGACTCGATCTCAGTTCTGTAGCTTTCAAGCTGTGTGTGTGGCTTTGGGTAAGTCACCAGACAGCTCTGAGCCCCAGTCTCCTCAGTGGAATACGATGTAGGTAATGATAGTACCTAACCTCCTTGCTGTGAGGGTCACACTGAGGCAAGACATGCAGAACTTTGCATACAGGGCCTGGCACATTACTCAGCATTACTGCCTCTCCCTGTCCTACAGTCACCACTAGACTCCCAACAATGTTTTCCTTTCTCCTGGCTCCCTCCCCTAGCCCAGCCCACATCTCCTGGCCCTGTCCTGTGTCCTATTCTCATGCTCACCTGCTGTTCCCCTTCTCCAGCTATGGGGTTCATAAGGAGTCTTTCAAGTATTTGCAGATTAGAAAGATGAAGGAGCACATGCCAGGGGATAGGACGGGGACCTCCTTCCCCTGGACAGAGAGAGAGGAAGGTGGGTGTTCTGAGGCAGTTGGCCAACCGAGCAGCTCACATCATCCTGCTGAAGGCAGAGGCTGCCTCTAGCTTGCAGAGAACAAAGAAAAGCTCTGGTCTCCTGTGGCATTAGAAGGCAGTGCCTGAAGCAAGTCCCTACATTAAAAGCTACAAGGCAGAAGGTTAAATATAGCTCTTTCCAGTTGTCTAGGACATAGATTTATGAAATGTCAGAGCTGTGTTAGTGAGAAACGATGCTATCTCTGCTCTGTTTTTAAAGAGTAGCAAGGAAGTGAAAGAGAAGAGAAATACATCTTGGACTTTTACCAGTAGGCAGTGGGTGGCCATGAGAGGACCTGGAGCCGCCAGGTCCATTTTATCAAGTTGTGCTCTGGCTGCAGAGTGGACAATGATTGGAGGGGGCAAGAGTGGAAGCAGGGAGCCCAAAGGGAGAGAGAGAGACAGGGTACCAGGGAGGGAGTTATCAGTGGAGGGTGGAGGTGGGAGGAGGGAATGCAGTGCAGGGTGGGGCCAAGCCTGCATCCCTGGATGAGGGCAGGGCCTCTTTCCCCCTCCTCCTCAGAGGAGGAGGAAAGCCAGCTGTCCCTGACCCTTGTCTTCCCAAGGGCCTGCCTGGTGACTGTGAGAAAGGCAACCTGTCCAAAGACTCCCCCAGACTCCTCACTCCTTTTCAAGACTGCCCCTGAGGAGGCTGCTAGAAAGTCCCTCCTTATCCACAGGCTCCAGCTCCACCGCCTGAGCCCCCTCTGACCCATCTACTCCCATCCTGCTGTGACAGCTCTTCAAAGGTCTGAAGACCAAAGACCACTTTCCTGTGATTTCTTCTCTATGCCAAACAGCATGTGGTCCTCACCGTATTTTGCTCTTGGTCCTATCACTATACTTGTCAAGTTCCTTTAGCTCATAGACTCCTCTTGAGCACATTCTTGCCACGAAGGACCACCTAGAACCCCAGAGACACAGCATGATCTCACATACTGCCCTGCCAGCTACCTCGGCAGCCGGGACTGGAGCCTCCGGTCCATTTGCAAGGGCAGGCGACTGGACTGCAGCATCACCTCCCCTGTCCAGGCTCATCCTCTCTGCCCAAGCCAGAGAGGGGAGCTGGTGTGCCTCAGGACTCTGAATGTTATTCCACCCTAATGCCAGGAGATTTGGCTGGAACTGGGGTGAGAAAGCTCCGGGTCCCTCACTAGTAACCTGTGTGAAAGGAGGACCAGTGTTAAGATAGGCATCTCTTTCCTGCCCCTCCCTGCCCCTATTCTTTGGTATTGAAAAAAAATTAGCATTTCAGCAAGAGTCCAGGAAGGGGTAAAACCCCAAGATTGACCTATGGCATTTTCCCCTTCTAAATGAGCAGAAAGTACGTGAAGTCAATTTATAGAAAATAAGCTATATGGTATTTCTTACACCTTACACACACACACACACACACACACACACACACACACACACACACACACTAACAGCTCCTTGGTCGCTTTTATATCCCTTTAGAATCCCAGATTATCAGGGTTCGGATGTGATCACATCCACCCTCTCTTCCTCCAGAGCCACCCAAATCTGAATTCCTTTTATAGCACCTCAGCCAAGTGGTCGTGCTGCCCCTCTTTGCATACCTCCAGTACTAAGTGAACCCACAGACGGCTGGGGCTGCTGAGCATGAGACCCTTCTCCCCCAATGACTCACCTCCCCGGCTCCAGAAGAGGGTGACAGACTCGGCTCTCTCCATCCTAGAGGTGTGGATGACCAAGGTGCCACATCCAGTAAATCCTCATGTGAGGAAGTATGTTATGGGCCTGCACTGCAGGCAGGGGGCCGAGGGGTCCCGCACTGCTCCAAGCCCTGTCCCCAGGCTCCTCCGTAGGTACCCAGGGACTCCTCCAGAACTCTGTTTCCCTGCACCCCAGCTAAGTCAGTTTGGCCCCATTGGTCATATGCTCTGGTGCCTGTGTAGGGGTCCCTGGGTTGCACTGCCCAGGGAAAGCAACGCTGGATTCAACAAGTGAGGTTCCTCTCTCTACTTTCCTACTTCTTCTGCCCCCACCACCCACCCCCAGCCACACTGCTTCAGTGGGTCCCGTCCCAGCAGACCAGCGAGGGGTGCTGTCTTTCTCAGCCAAAGGCCCGAGTCAGAGCCCCACAGAGGACTGACCTCCAGTTCAGCCCAGCCGCTGTCCTGCAGTGAGGGGAAGTGAGCAGGAACTGGCTGTCTGAGTCAGCGCCCCTGGTCTATTGTCACTGTGTGGGCCCCTTCCTTCCCAGAGGAGAGACGTGCACAGAGATAGGCCTTGTTTTTTGCAAGTCTCTCTTGCACACACACACACTTTCTCTCCTGGCCCAGACCGAGCCCGTGCACCACAGTTGAATGCAGTTCAATACAGTTTCCCCACCTCTTGGTGAGTGCCTACTCTGGCAGAGGATCACGCCTACAGCATGTAGAGGTCACCTCCCAGCATCCTCACTACAGGTGCAGGTACTAATGATGGTAGTCCCAGTAACAGGGAGAGAGCTGAGGCTCAGAGAGGGAAAGAGGCTTTTCCAATGTCCAACAGCCAGAGATTAGTGAGATCCAGCGTCGAGTCCTGCTCTCCATGGCATCAGGTGGAGAACCCTGCTGGCCTTCTTCACCACTTCTCCCACCTCCATTTTGCCAGCACACTGCAGATTCTAGCAATAGCAGATTCTATTTCCCAGGGCACAAAACATGAGGGAATCATTGGCTCGAAAACACTTAAAGCATATCTTGTTCAGGGGCGCCTGGGGGGCTCAGTCAGTTGAAGGTCCAACTCTTGATTTTGGCTTGGGTCATGATCTCAGGGGTTTTGGAGCCTGCTTGGGGTTGTCTCTCTTCTTCTCCCTTTCCCCTCTCCTGCTGCTCTCTTTCTGTCTTTCTCATTCTAAAAAAACAAAACAAAACAAAACAACAACAAAAAAAACCTATCCTGTTCAAAATTGTCTCTGTGTGTTTAGAAGAATAAGGACCCAGGAAACAGGTCACCTGTGCCAGAAGCTCATTACAAAGGGACTCCATGACCCTACTGTCAAAATGAACACAGGTAGATAAACCACACCTCGTCTTGGTCACCAATTATCTTCTAATCAGAAGGGAGGCATCCTGGGTTCTTGCTGCCAGGGTGAAAAGAGATGTCGCTGGAACTTTGTTCTCTTTTTCATTTTTAAAGAAGATTTTATTTACTCAATTGACAGAGAGGGAGGGAGAGAGAGAGAGAGAGAGAGAGAGAGAGAGAGAGAGAGAACAAGCAGAGGAACAGCAGAGGGAGCGGGAGAGGGAGAAGCAGGATCCCCACCGAGCAGGGAGCCTGATATGGGGCTTGATCCCAGGATTCTGAGATCATGACCTGAGCCAAAGGCAAAGGCTTCACAGACTGAGCCACCCAGGCACCCTTCTCTTCCTCATTTTTGCCAGAGATGCAGAGAGGGAAGTAGCTTGAAGGAAGGAGTCAGGGCTTCTCTTAGGGGAACCACTTTGTTGCTTCAAGGGCGCTGAGCGCCTCCAGTGATGATAAGACTCTCAACTCCTCAAGGGCAGGGGCAGGGCTGGGTCTCCTGAGGCCCCATCTTCAAAACCCATTTGCATGGCTTGTTACAAAAAGCCATCTAAAAAGATGAGTAAGGGAAGCCCGGGTGGCTTAGCGGTTTAGTGCTGCCTTCAGCCGGGGGTGTGATCCTGGAGACCTGGGATCGAGTCCCGCGTTGGGATCCCTGCATGGAGCCTGCTTCTCCCTCTGCCTGTGTCTCTGCCTCTCTCTCTCTCTCTCTCATGAATAAATATTAAAAAAAAAAAAGATGAGTGAAACTCCCAGATGAGGAGAACGCATTGTGTTCCCAGAGTTGGGAGAGGGTGAGTTTCTAGAAGCAAGGACCGCTGATGTTGTCATCTGCATTCAAGGATTTAAGTAGGCTGAGGCCCAAGCAGTGAATGTTCTGCTGTGTCAACCCTGAAAGGGTAACCTTGGCAAGGCTGGCTTCCTGAAGGCCAACCCACAGCAGGTTAAGGAGGGAAGTGGGAGGGAAGTGGAGACACCTCTCCGGAAGTCTGGTTGTAGTTAGGAAAGAGATAGGGCCATAACTGGAGGGTGAGGCAGAGCTGGGAGGTAGCTGTTTGTCAGGATGGGAGAGATGCTGTGTGTGTGTATGTGTGTGTGTGAGAGAGAGTGTGTGTGTTTAAGATTTTACTTATTTATTCGTGAGAGACACACAGAGAGAGGCAGAGGGAAAAGCAGGCTCCCTGCAGGGAGCTCAACACAAGACTCGATCCCAGGACCCTAGGATCATGACCTGAGCTGAAGGCAGACGCTTAACCACTGAGCCACTCAGGTACCCTGATGCTGTGTGTTTTTAAGTTGAGGAGCTTCTCCCAAACTGCTGTTCACCCTGCCCTCTGCATTCTCCACAGGCTGGACTTCATCTCAGACCAACTGAATCTGGATTTCTCAGGTGGGAAGCCCAGACATTGACAGTATTTGCAATCTCTCCGGGTTGAGAATCATCTGCTAATTCTTAGTTGAGACTGAAGTCCAGTCTTAACCCAGAGAGTGGGTGGAGGGCCAAGGGGGCCCGACTGTCTTAGCTTCCTCTTGTTGGCAGATTAGCATTGCAGCTAAGAAGACAGACTTGGAAGCCCTACTGCCCAGGCTCAAATCTCAGTCTCCTCCTGCGTGCCCTGGGCAAGTTACTTAATCCCCCCGGGGCCTCAATTTCTGATCAATATATTTGTTATAGAATTTGCAGTTTTTAATTCAAATAGCTCCTTTAGGAGATAATAGAAGTACTTATTTACTATATAGTATACTATAAGGTGGTTGTGTGGATCGAATGAGTTAATATCTGCAAAGTGCTTAGAATGTGGGCACCTGGGTGGCTCAGTGGTTGAGTGTCTGTCTTTGACTCAGGTCATGATCCCGGGGGTCCTGGGATTGAGTCCCACATCGGGCTTCCCATCAGAAGCCTGCTTCTCCTTCTGTGAATGTCTCTGCCTCTCTCTCTGTGTGTGTCTCTAATAAATAAATAAAATCTTTTTAAAAAAGTGCTTAGAATGCTGCTTGGTTTGGAAGAGCCAAACTGTGGCTGGCCTGTATCTTCTAGTATTCCTCCTGAACCTGCTGGACCTCCACCTAAGGCTCAGGAGGGCATTCCTTCAGAAACATCGTTGGTCTTATTCTCAGCTTGGTCTCCAATTGGCTATCATCCCTGGGCTCACCTCACACAGGCCTGAATGTGTCATCAACCTCAGCAGTCACTTCTCATCTGGCCCCCTCTGGGCTGGAGCTGGCTGCTTTTGCTGCAGTAGGAGCCACCATCATGCATGGCCAGGGCCATGTCTGGGATGGCAAGAGTCTATAGCTTAGAGTCTTGCCTGGTATTTGTCTTTTGTTCCCCTGACTCAGGTTTTTGAGCTCTTTTTGGTGGAGTCAGGGCAAACTGTTGTCCTGGGTGGTAAGGGGTGGGGAATGGTTGGTGTGTGTCAGTTTCCATAACACAGATCTCATGTTTGAGGGGTTGGAGGCCTGGCAATGGTAGGAATGGGGGCTATCTTCATCCTAAGAGCCAGCGCTGTGACCTTGGGCTCTGTGACCACCAAATTAGATCTCAACTTTTCCAGTTTTGCTCTTTACTCTGAGCAGACAGCTCCCATCCCCCAAGCCAGGCTCTGTAGCACCCAGACAATAGGAGGGAGCTGGTAACAGAACCAAAGGCTGGGGCAGATGTCCAGGAAGATAGTCATGGTGTGGGGGTGGAGATACCCAAGTGTATGGAAAGGGATAAGGTGGAAGCATCAGTGTTTGTCAATAAAAGCCAAGGCAGAAGTGTAAGGAGCTAAGTCACGGAAGCCAGAAATCCCAGAAATCCAGTCCCTGAAGCAGGAGCAAGGCCCCAGGCTGCTGGGTGGGTCAGAATATTTCAAAGGAGCAGTGTGCTAGAGATGGTATGTGCCTTTTATCCATTATGTGGCACAGAAGAGGGCCATATCTTCTCTGAGGCAAGCCTAAGACCGCAGCACCTGCCTGACCCCCAAGCCTACAAAGTTCACAAGAGGAATTCATAGAGGTGGCTCTGTGCCACCATCTCCAATGCCAGAAAGTAGACTCAAAGAACACACTCCACCCAGATGACAGGGAGCGATTGAGAGCCTCATCCTACTCCCAGGATCCCCCCAACCCTCCATCTGTGCTCTCAGAGAATTTGACAGGAGATTGACTTTTTAAATAGGAAATCTGCTATTGAGAGAGATGAAGGTTTCATCAAAGACCATTTACCCCACAGGAATGCAGATGGCATTTAAGAGGCTGCCTTAGCTCAGATTGTTTGGAAGTACTGCCGGGGGTGATGTGGCGCTGACCTGTCAGTGTACAGGACTCCTTACCAGGAACATCTCTCCTTGTTATCTCAAACATCACTTTTGCTTCTTCTCAATGTCAGGGTCTTGTCTGGTTTCTCTCAGCTTGATAATGGTCATATGGACATGGCCATGTGGCACAGGGCATCTCCACCATGCAATGGGGAAATCCCAGAGGACATGGGGACCACTCCTGGGCAGTGGTGACAGCGGTGTGGTGGGGGGAGAGCAGCTGGACTGTGTGGCCCACATTAATCACTGGTGACCTTGGGCATATCACCTTACCTCTTAGGTCTGTAAAATGAAAGTTGTGTGGGAGATGAGTGGTTTCTTTCTTTTTTTTTTTTAAAAAAGATTTTATTTATTTATTCATGAAAGACACAAAGAGAGAGAGGCAGAGACAGGCAGAGGGAGAAGCAGGCTCCATGCAGGGAGCCCGATGTGGGACTGGATCCTGGGATTCCAGGATCACGCCCTGGGCTGAAGGCTGGCGCTAAACCGCTGAGCCACCCAGGCTGCCCAGATGAGTGGTTTCCAAATACATATCTCACCTTTATTAAGATACCTGGGTCCCACCATGCTAGGCAAAAAGTCTGTCTTTCTCACAGAGGATTTTTCAATGCTGACAGGCAAAAATAATAATATATACACACTGTGCTCCCCCAAGACTCCCTCCACACCCCTCTCCACACTCGTTGAGAAACCCTTGATTTGGTGATCCCTAAAGATCCTTCTTACTCTCACAGTATTTTGTAAAGACTTATTTATTTGAAAGAGAGAGAGAGAGCGAGCAGGGGGAGGGACAAAGGAAGAGAGAATCTTAAGCAGACTCCCTGCTGAGCATGGAACCCAATACTGGGCTCAAGCTCACAACCCATGAGATCATGACCTGAGCCAAAACCAAGAGTTGGATGCTTGACCAACTGAGCCACCTAGGCACCCCACTACTCTGACAGTTGCAAGCAGTAATAAAGGCAGCAGACCCATGCTCTTTGCTCACTACATGCCAGAACCTCATTTCATTCTCACAACCATGCCGAGGCAGGCACTACTAATTCCACCAGACCAAGGAGGTAATGGGCATCCCGAGAGCTTAGGTTACTTGCCTGAAGGCGTACAGCTAGTACGCCAAGTCTGGCTGAGAGTCAGAGCAGCTGAAAAAGTCTTCGTCATGTTCTTTATCAATTATTCTAATCTTCTCTCCATGAAGTTTAAGCATTTTAGAGGAAGGGGAAAGCTCATGATATTTTACCAATTATTCCCCAACCCTAGCTAAAACCGGGTTGGTTTAGCTAAAAGCTTGACTGGCTTAATCAAATTTCAGTGACATCCAGTGCTCAGAGAAGACAAGACCTTGCAGCACAGGCCAACCTAACTCTGCTGTCAACTGATGCGGGACAGTGGCAAACAGTGCCTAATGCTTTTGTCTCAAAGTATTTGTATATATGCCAGAAGAAGGCTTTACACCAGGCAGCATTTCCCACCACACAAAGCCCTGTGAAACATCCTCCATCCAGTAAGGGGTGATGGCTATTATTAGTATCCTTACATTCCAGATGAAGAAAAGGAGGTTACCAGGGGTGAAATAAACTCTATCCCCCCTCCAAAACTCAAAAGTAAAGCTCAGAGCTTGGATTTAAACCTGAGGCTGCCCACACTAAATCCACACATCTCCCCATTTCCTGTAGCTGCTTCTTTCCATAAAAAGAGGCCTTTGCTCTTGGAGTGATGTCTTTCAAGTTTGCTGGCTCAGAGAAATGATATGATTTGGTTTCTTCAGCCTGACAGAATGATTTGCTAGTGCAATTGTTCTATATGTTAATGGTTTTTATTTTTCTTTGCACAAATGATGTTATAACAACATTAGTGGAAATCTAAGGGAAAGAATAACTCACCAACAGGCCTTCCACTCACAATAAATCAAGGTTTGCTTTTTCCACAATTCCCTTCCTGTCCTTGCTCGTGTGCAGACATACTTTTACAGGGTTTATAAAGTTCAGCACAGATACAATTTTGTACTGTGCTTTTTTGCATGGAACCCTCATCATAAGCATTGTCCATGTTGCCCAACTGTCCTTCTAATTAGCTCTTTATGGCTCTATCCTACCTCAGTGAGGTGGGATGCATCAGATTTATGTAGGCATTTCACAGTTATTCTGCCCTTAGGTTGGCCATTGCACTTTTTATACCCACTTTTTGCTTCCCTTCCAGTTCTGTCCCAGGAAGTGTGTGTGGCTATCATGATTGGTCCCAAGCACCAGAGCTCATGCTTCCACCCCCAACATGTCTCTTGGTTGTGGGAGGTGAGGAGCACCAGGAAATATTTTGTTTGGTGGCCTAGAGTTTCAACTTCTTCCATACCACCTTCCAATGGGATCCTTTATTTTTTTTTTTAAAGATTTTATTTATTTATTCATGAGAGAAACACACAAAGAGAGGCAGAGACACAGACAGAGGAAGAAGCAGGCTCCACGCAGGGAGCCCGACATGGGATTCGATCCCAGGTGTCCAGGATCAAGCCCTGTGCTGAAGGGTGACGCTAAACCATTGAGCCACCCAGGCTGTCCCAATGGGATCCTTTAAAAATATATTTTATCCACTTATTCATGAGAGACACACAGAGAGAGAAGCAGAGACATAGGCAGAGGGAGAAGCAGGCTCCCTGCAGGGAGCCTGATGTGGGACTCAATCCCAGAATCCCGTGATCATGACCTGAGCCAAAGTCAGACGCTCAGTCACAGAGCCACTGACGCATCTCTCCAATGGGCTCCTTAAGTCAGGTTAGGAAATAGGTCTTTGGGAAGAAGGCCCCCAGGGGCATAGAGGCCACCTGACTCTCTCAGAAGCCCTTGCCCTTTTTAGCATCCATCACACTGAAATCAAGAATTGTGAGAATTTGAGAGGCTTATGAATATGAAAGGGCTGGGTCTACTACAAAAACACCTCACAAATGCAATTAGATGACTTCTGCATTTTGTTTAGGTACAGTGAAGATAAAAGTGGACTCATTTTCATCTTGGAGCCCAGACCACCTTGTTCACAGCACAGATATGGCTGCTCGGGTTAGGGGTGATCAGAAAGCAGCATGATACCAATTCTGTCTGCATCCAAAGCCCTCTCAACACCGGGTAGGCTTAAATTCAAGAATACTCCACTCTCTTGCTAGATCAGTAATCCTCAGCTCCAGTTTCTGGACCCAATACAGAGCCTCCAATGAGTTTAATTATTCTCACAACACAAACGTGCCATCAAATAGAGATATGGTGGGGGACTTGTACCAGGCTGGAGATTGCAGTCCTTGTTGCTATAGAGATTGGCTAGTCCTGCCAGAACAGAACCGCAGAACCTTCATTTCACCACACCTGCTCTTCAGGGTTACTAATTCCTGCCACAGTGGCAAAGATGCCGAGAAGCACATGGCAATAGGAACAAGTGTGACAGTCAGAAAGACTTGGGCTACAATACTGGCTCTATGACTTCCTTGTCATCAGACCCTGAGGCAGCCCTCCCCCTGAGTCACAATTTTCTCATCTGTAAAATGGCATCAACAACCCCTGTGTGGAGGTTCTTCTGAGGGTTAAGTTAAAGTTGTGGATGAAAGATGCTGGTGCACTATAGGTGTGCGATATTGCTTCCTTTTCCCTTCTTTTTTTTTTTTTTTTCCTTTTCCCTTCTATGTGGGATAGAGGTTCAAATAGATGGTGCCTATATGCCCAGCTCTGCACATGCTGTGTAGTTAGGGTGGCACTAGCAATCTGTCTCCCCCTACCCCATCCAGATTCATAAGCCAACAGGGCTATAACTCAATCAAGAGATAGAAAAGGGTGTGGAATTTGGTGGGAAATCAATTCCAACTCATAAGCTTGGCAGACAAGGTTTTCCAGTGTCAAAGCAACCTATGCTTCCACAAGCTGTGGCCATCCCAGTGCTACGTCCACCTGCACCCCACCTGCTTTGCAGCTGCATTGCTCAGCCTGGCCACTCCCCACGGTCCTCCAAACATGCCGGGCTCACTACTGGTTCCATTGTTAGGGAAGACCCATGGTGTTCCCCCATTTGCAATCATAATCACTCTTCTTTCATTTGAAAAGCAATTTCAACTTTCTAAAAGTTTTTCTAGCTATCTCACACTACATCTTCTCAATCACCCTTGGGGGGTGGGCGGGCTTGTGTTGGCCTAAGGATCTCCTTTAAGAATGAATAGGTTTTTAAAAAGATTTATTTATTTATTTGAGAGACAGAGCATGAGCAAGGGGGAGAGGGGCAGAGGGAGAGGGAGGATCTCAAGCAGGTTCCATGCTGAGTGTGGAGCAAACAAACATGGGGCTTGATATCACGACCCTTAGATCATGACCTGGACTGAAATCAAGTTGGCCACTTAACTGACTGAGCCACCCAGGTGCCTCAAATTAATAGCCTTTTATAGCTGCAGGATGAAGGTAGCAGAAGTGAATGAATTGCCTAAGATCACTCTGCTGGTTCACAGGTAAGAGAGATCAGAACTCAAGCCTTCTGAGGCCTGGTCAACAGCTCTTTCCCACCCTTTGATAAATAAGTTTTAGCTCTCGTCTTTGAGAAACTCACATTTTGGTAGGGGAGATAAGCATGTCACAACAACCATAAAAATGACAACCCAATCTGAAAAGGCTACATACCAGGTAATTCCAACTATATGACATTGTGGCAAAAGCAAAAACCAGGGAGACAATAAAAAGATCAGTGGTTGCTGGAGTTTGGGGGTGGGTAGGGGAAGGATGACTACTTGGAACACAGATGCTCAGGGCAGTAAAAATACTCTGTATGATACCATAATGATGGGTACATGTCATCATACATTTGTCCAAACCCACAGAATATGCAACACCAAGAATGAACTGTAATGTGAACTACGGGTTTTGGGTGATAATGATGTGTCAATATAGATTTATCAATTATAACAAATGTCCCACTCTGGTGGGAGTTGTTGACCATGGGGGAGGCTGTGTGTGTGTGAGAGGAGCTGGGGGTATATAGGAAATCTCTATGCTTTCTCAATTTTTATGAACCTAAACTGCTCTTAAAAAAAATAAAGTCTTAATTTTAAAAGACAAATGAAAAGCACATTGAAAAGACATTGCCAGCAATGATAGAATTATGTACAAGTACCAAATTAGTACAGAGGATGAAAGAATAAACTGTTAATAAGTTTTGTATGGAAGAAAGAGATCAGTCAGGGAAGGCTTCAGAGAAGAGGAGACACTCAGTCCGAGCTTCAAGGATGAATAGGAAATTGCCAAGAGAAGATGGAGGCTTGAAGGGGGCATTCCAGGCCAAAGATAGTGCGTTTGTGAAAGCATGGAAGTTGAATGAGCATGGTGTATTGGAAAACCAAAAGTCATTCAAGATGGCTAGATCATCAAGGAAGTAACAGGAAGTAAGGCTGGAGAAGTAGGTGTGTCCGATCATGGAAAGTCTTCATGTCGTGCTAAGGAACATACACTTTACCCTAGAAACAGGTGCTTCCCAAACTTAAGGCAATTTTCAACTTTTTCCATTCCCATGCACCACCGGTAATACTATTTACTATTTACTTAACTATTTTATTTTAAAAGACTCACTTTAGAACATTTAATCTTGCCCCAATAAAAAATATATGAGAAACCATGGGTTGGATTTGCTAGTTATATTTTTTTTTCTGATACACATTAAAATATATGCAGAATTCAGGGGGAGGGGCAAGATGGCGGAGGAGTAGGGTCTCCAGGTCACCTGTCCTCAGCAAATTACCTAGAAAACCATCCAATCATCCTGAAAACCTACGAATTCGGCCTGAGATTTAAAGAGAGACCAGCTGGAATGCTACAGTGAGAAGAGTTCGCGCTTCTCTCAAGGTAGGAAGACGGGGAAAAAGGAATAAAGAAACAAAAGGCCTCCAAGGGGGAGGGGCCCGCGAGGAGCCGGGCTGAGGCCGGGGCGAGTGTCCCCAGGACAGGAGAGCCCCGTCCCGGAGGAGCAGGAGCTGCACCGACCTTCCCCGCGGAAAGGGGCTCCCCGGGAATTGGAGCAGGATCCCCAGAAAGGCGGGGACGCCCTCGGGCTCCCTGGGACAGTAACAGAGGAACCGAGCCCCGGAGAGTGCGCCGAGCTCCCTAAGGGCTGCAGCGCTCGGCGGGACCCGGAGCAGCTCGGAGGGGCTCGGGCGGCGGCTCCGCGGAGGGGGCTGCGGGGCTCCGGGAACAGCTCAGCGGCGGCGGCTCGGGCGGAGGAAGAAGCTCCGCGCAGAGGGGGCTGCGCGGCTCCGGGAACAGCTCGGAGGGGCTCGGGCGGCGCCTCCGCGGAGGGGGCTGCGCGGCTCCGGGAACAGCTCGGAGAGGCTCGGGCGGCGGCTCCGCGGAGGGGGCTGCACCGCCGGGAGCGCGAATCCAACAGCGCAGGCCCCGGAGCACAGGGCGCCGGGACACAGCCCAGGATCCGGCCTCCCCCGGGACAGGCAGAGGCCGGGAGGGCCCAAGACAGCAAGGACGCTCCTGCCTGGAACTGAGCAGATCAGCGGCCCCGCCCCGGAGCCCCCAGGCCCTGCAGAAGGAGAGCCCCGGAGCTACTGCGGGGGCTGGATCCAGGGTCCCAGAGCTGCCCCCGCCACTGTGGCTTCCTCCCGGGGCCTCACGGGGTCAACAACCCCCACCGAGCCCTGCACCAGGCAGGGGCAGAGCAGCTCCCCCAAGTGCCAACACCTGAGAATCAGCACAGCAGGCCCCTCCCCCAGAAGACCAGCGAGACGGACCAGTTCCAAGGGAAGTCAAGGGACTTAAACTACACAGAATCGGAAGATACTCCCCCGTGGTTTTTTTTGTTTTTTGTTTTTTTGTTTTTGTTTTTTTTTTTTTTTTTTTTTTGTTTTGTTTTGTGCTTTTTTTTCTCTCTTTCTTCTTGATTTCTGATTGCTTCCCCCACCCCCCCTTTTTTCTTTTTTCTCCTTTCTTTCTTTTTCTTTCTTTTTCTTCTCTTTTTCCCCTATTTTTTTCTTCTTTCTCTTTTTTCTTTTTCTCTTTTCTTTCCTTCTCTCTCTTTTTCTCCTTTTCCCAATACAACTTGTTTTTGGCCACTCTGCACTGAGCAAAATGACTAGAAGGAAAACCCCTCAAAAAAAAAGAATCAGAAACAGCCCACTCTCCCACAGAGTTACAAAATATGGATTACAATTCAATGTCAGAAAGCCAATTCAGAAGCACTATTTTACAGCTACTGGTGGCTCTAGAAAAAACCATAAAGGACTCAAGAGACTTCATGACTGCAGAATTTAGATCTAATCAGGCAGAAATTAAAAATCAATTAAATGAGATGCAATCCAAGCTAGAAGTCCTAACGACGAGGCTTGACGAGGTGGAAGAACGAGTGAGTGACATAGAAGACAAGTTGATGGCAAAGAGGGAAACTGAGGAAAAAAGAGACAGGCAATTAAAAGACCATGAGGATAGATTAAGGGAAATAAATGATAGCCTGAGGAAGAAAAACCTACGTTTAATTGGGGTTCCCGAGGGCGCGGAAAGGGACAGAGGGCCAGAATATGTATTTGAACAAATCCTAGCTGAAAACTTTCCGAATCTGGGAAGGGAAACAGGCATTCAGATCCAGGAAATAGAGAGATCCCCCCCTAAAATCAACAAAAACCGTTCAACACCTCGACATTTAATAGTGAAGCTTGCAAATTCCAAAGATAAGGAGAAGATCCTTAAAGCAGCAAGAGAAAAAAAGTCCCTGACTTTTATGGGGAGGAATATTAGGGTAACAGCAGACCTCTCCACAGAGACCTGGCAGGCCAGAAAGGGCTGGCAGGATATATTCAGGGTCCTAAATGAAAAGAACATGCAACCAAGAATACTTTACCCGGCAAGGCTTTCATTCAAAATGGAAGGAGAGATAAAGAGCTTCCAAGACAGGCAGGAACTGAAAGAATATGTAACCTCCAAACCAGCTCTGCAAGAAATTTTAAGGGGGACTCTTAAAATTCCCCTTTAAGAAGAAGTTCAGTGGAACAATCCACAAAAACAAGGACTGAATAGATATGATGACACTAAACTCATATCTATCAATAGTAACTCTGAATGTGAACGGGCTTAATGACCCCATCAAAAGGCGCAGGGTTTCAGACTGGATAAAAAAGCAGGACCCATCTATTTGCTGTCTACAAGAGACTCATTTTAGACAGAAGGACACCTACAACCTGAAAACAAAAGGTTGGAGAACCATTTACCATTCAAATGGTCCTCAAAAGAAAGCAGGGGTTGCCATCCTTATATCAGATAAATTAAAATTTACCCCGAAGACTATAGTGAGAGATGAAGAGGGACACTATCTCATACTCAAAGGATCTATCCAACAAGAGGACTTAACAATCCTCAATATATATGCCCCGAATGTGGGAGCTGCCAAATATTTAAACCAATTAATAACCAAACTCAAGAAATACCTTGATAATAATACACTTATACTTGGTGACTTCAATCTAGCTCTTTCTACCCTGGATAGGTCTTCTAAGCACAATATCTCCAAAGAAACGAGAGCTTTAAATGATACACTGGACCAGATGGATTTCACAGATATCTACAGAACTTTACATCCAAACTCAACTGAATACACATTCTTCTCAAGTGCACATGGAACTTTCTCCAGAATAGACCACATACTGGGTCACAAATCGGGTCTGAACCGATACCAAAAGATCGGGATAGTCCCCTGTATATTCTCAGACCATAATGCCTTGAAATTAGAACTTAATCACAACAAGAAATATGGAAGGACCACAAACACGTGGAGGTTAAGGACCATCCTGCTAAAAGATGAAAAGGTCAACCAGGAAATTAAGGAAGAATTAAAAAGATTCATGGAAACTAATGAAAATGAAGATACAACCGTTCAAAATCTTTGGGATGCAGCAAAAGCAGTCCTGAGGGGGAAATACATCGCAATACAAGCATACATTCAAAAACTGGAAAGATCTCAAATTCAAAAGCTCACCTTACACATAAAGGAACTAGAGAAAAAGCAACAAATGGACCCCACCCCCAGCAGAAGAAGAGAGTTAATTAAAATTCGAGCAGAACTCAATGATATCGAGACCAAAAGAACTGTGGAACAGATCAACAGAACCAGGAGTTGGTTCTTTGAAAGAATTAATAAGATAGATAAACCATTAGCCAACCTTATTAAAAAGAAGAGAGAGAAGACTCAAATTAATAAAATCATGAATGAGAAAGGGGACATCACTACCAACACCAAGGAAATACAAACGATTTTAAAAACATATTATGAACAGCTGTATGCCAATAAATTAGGAAATCTAGAAGAAATGGACGCATTCCTGGAAAGCCACAAACTACCAAAACTGGAGCAGGAAGAAATAGAAAACCTGAACAGGCCAATAACCAGGGAGGAAATTGAAGCAGTCATCAAAAACCTCCCAAGACACAAGAGTCCAGGGCCAGATGGCTTCCCAGGGGAATTCTATCAAACGTTTAAAGAAGAAATCATACCTATTCTACTAAAGCTGTTTGGAAAGATAGAAAGAGATGGAGTACTTCCAAATTCGTTCTATGAGGCCAGCATCACCTTAATTCCGAAACCAGACAAAGACCCCACCAAAAAGGAGAATTACAGACCAATATCCCTGATGAACATGGATGCAAAAATTCTCAACAAGATACTAGCCAATAGGATCCAACAACACATTAAGAAAATTATTCACCATGACCAAGTAGGATTTATCCCCGGGACACAAGGCTGGTTCAACACTCGTAAAACCATCAATGTGATTCATCATATCAGCAAGAGAAAAACCAAGAACCATATGATACTCTCATTAGATGCAGAGAAAGCATTTGACAAAATACAGCATCCATTCCTGATCAAAACCCTTCAGAGTGTTGGGATAGAGGGAACTTTCCTCGACATCTTAAAAGCCATCTACGAAAAGCCCACAGCAAATATCATTCTCAATGGGGAAGCACTGGGAGCCTTTCCCCTAAGATCAGGAACAAGACAGGGATGTCCACTCTCACCACTGCTGTTCAACATAGTTCTGGAAGTCCTCGCCTCAGCAATCAGACAACAAAAAGACATTAAAGGCATTCAAATTGGCAAAGAAGAAGTCAAACTCTCCCTCTTCGCCGATGACATGATACTCTACATAGAAAACCCAAAAGCCTCCACCCCCAGATTGCTAGAACTCATACAGCAATTTGGTAGCGTGGCAGGATACAAAATCAATGCCCAGAAATCAATGGCATTTCTATACACTAACAATGAGACTGAAGAAAGAGAAATTAAGGAGTCAATCCCATTTACAATTGCACCCAAAAGCATAAGATACCTAGGAATAAACCTAACCAAAGAGGTAAAAGATCTATACCCTAAAAACTATAGAACACTTCTGAAAGAAATTGAGGAAGACACAAAGAGATGGAAAAATATTCCATGCTCATGGATTGGCAGAATTAATATTGTAAAAATGTCAATGTTACCCAGGGCAATTTATACGTTTAATGCAATCCCTATCAAAATACCATGGACTTTCTTCAGAGAGTTAGAACAAATTATTTTAAGATTTGTGTGGAATCAGAAAAGACCCCGAATAGCCAGGGGAATTTCAAAAAAGAAAACCTTAGCTGGGGGCATCACAATGCCAGATTTCAGGTTATATTACAAAGCTGTGGTCATCAAGACAGTGTGGTACTGGCACAAAAACAGACACATAGATCAATGGAACAGAATAGAGAACCCAGAAGTGGACCCTGAAATGTACGGCCATCTAATATTCGATAAAGGAGGAAAGACTATCCATTGGAAGAAAGACAGTCTCTTCAATAAATGGTGTTGGGAAAATTGGACATCCACATGCAGAAGAATGAAACTGGACCACTCTCTTTCACCATACACAAAGATAAACTCAAAATGGATGAGAGATCTAAATGTGAGGCAAGATTCCATCAAAATCCTAGAGGAGAACACAGGCAACACCCTTTTTGAACTTGGCCACAGTAACTTCTTGCAAGATACATCCACGAAGGCAAAAGAAACAAAAGCAAAAATGAACTATTGGGACTTCATCAAGATAAGAAGCTTTTGCACAGCAAAGGATACAGTCAACAAAACTAAAAGACAACCTACAGAATGGGAGAAGATATTTGCAAATGACATATCAGATAAAGGGCTAGTTTCCAAAATCTATAAAGAACTTATTAAACTCAACACCAAAGAAACAAACAATCCAATCATGAAATGGGCAAAAGACATGAAGAGAAATCTCACAGAGGAAGACATGGACATGGCCAACATGCACATGAGAAAATGCTCTGCATCACTTGCCATCAGGGAAATACAAATCAAAACCACAATGAGATACCACCTCACACCAGTGAGAATGGGGAAAATTAACAAGGCAGGAAACAACAAATGTTGGAGAGGATGCGGAGAAAAGGGAACCCTCTTACACTGTTGGTGGGAATGTGAACTGGTGCAGCCACTCTGGAAAACTGTGTGGAGGTTCCTCAAAGAGTTAAAAATAGACCTGCCCTACGACCCAGCAATTGCACTGTTGGGGATTTACCCCAAAGATTCAGATGCAATGAAACGTCGGGACACCTGCACCCCGATGTTTCTATCAGCAATGGCCACAATAGCCAAACTGTGGAAGGAGCCTCGGTGTCCATCGAAAGATGAATGGATAAAGAAGATGTGGTTTATGTATACAATGGAATATTACTCAGCCATTAGAAACGACAAATACCCACCATTTGCTTCAACGTGGATGGAACTGGAGGGTATTATGCTGAGTGAAATAAGTCAATCGGAGAAGGACAAACAGTGTATGTTCTCATTCATTTGGGGAATATGAATAATAGTGAAAGGGAATATAAAGGAAGGGAAAAGAAATGTTGGGAAATATCAGGAAGGGAGACAGAACATAAAGACTCCTAACTCGGGGAAACGAACTAGGGGTGGTGGAAGGGGAGGAGGGCGGGTGTTGGAGGGGAATGGGTGACGGGCACTGAGGTGGACACTTGACGGGATGAGCACTGGGTGTTTTTCTGTATGTTGGTAAATTAAACACCAATAAAAGTTAATTTAAAAAAAAAATATATGCAGAATTCTGAAAGGTAAAAGAAAAAAGTTTTCTCTAGATCATGTACAAATGATCCCCTGGACCACCTGGGACAAGTGGGGCACACATTGGGAGCAATCCTGACCTCCCTCCCCCAAATTAGCAAAGCTTGGGTTCATAGCATGAGAGTGCAGGGTCAGATCACTCTGGTGGCTTGTTGCACTAGGCATGGTCAGGAGAAGGGCAAAGGTGGAGTCCAGTTCTGGAACAGGCAAGAAGTAACAAAGGTCTGGACTCACACTAACAGTGGATAAGAGGAGAGGCTACCAGGTCTCAGAGGAAGACTCAACAGTAAACACTTGTTGAATGAATGGATGGATGGGTGGGTGGGTGGATGGATGGATGGATGAGTGAAAATTTTAATTGTGATGGAAGGGAGAGAGAAGGGAGGGGAGAGACATTGACTAGTTTTGAGTTTGGGTTACTGGAGAGATGGTAGTATCACCAAGAGAAAATGGATGAGAGAAAGGGGAGCCTCTTGGCAAGGGTGAAGGGTAGTGCGAAGTGTGCTTAGCTGACTGTGAGGTCCTTGTGGAACATTCAGGTAGAGATAGAGCAGTTAAATGTTAGTTTAATTGGGGAATAGAGATGTGAAGGCTAAGCCTATGGAAGTCTGTAGATGTGTCCTTTACTGCCAAAGGAGAGGGTATAGAGTGAGAGTAGATGCAGGCCTGAGTCAGAGCTCTGAAGAAAGGACATTTGCAGATAAGGGGCAATGGAAGAGGTGCTTTCTTCTTCCGTAAGGATCTTCCAGGTGACCTTAGGATAGACCTACCTCCTGTGGTTGGGCCTCACCTCCTCCCTTAGACCACCAGATGTTTCCTGTGCTTATCTCCTGGGCAGCCAGGGCCGAGAGGCAAACCAGTCCTTTCTCTAGTTAGCCCAGTGGGACTAAGTGTTCAACCAAGGCTTCTGGGACTGCCTAAGGATGATGAGTGAGCAGGTGCAGTGCTGGGGAAAGGCAGGGTGCAGGAGGTAAAGTGGGTCAGGAGGTGGAGTGGGAAAGAGAGGGAGAAGTAGTCCTGAGGCCACTTCCTCATGCTGCCAGAAGCTGGTCTAGCAGCTACTGCTTCTAGGATGACCCCAGACTGGAGCTGGCATTGGAGATGTAGAACGATTTCTAAGAAATGAAATAGCAGCTTGTAAGTGTCCCGAGCTGTAGTGCCAGCACTTATGAGGAAAGTGATCCTCAAGCTCCTGTACTGGGCTGCAGAGTATCTCCACTTAACACCTGTGGGTCCTGAGCCTCCAGCTCTGTGGCAGAGAAGCAGGATGCTATGACGTGGTGGCTGGGCCATTCACCTAATGGTGGGTTCAGAAGAGTATGTCCCCAGAAGATTCCAAAGACACTTCAATGTCCAGAATACCTGCTGTTAGCTGGGGCCCCACAGGGGCCCAAATTAAGCCCACCTAGGAGGTCAAATCAAGCCCAGCTCTGTCAGGTGGACCCCAGTGACAGTCACCATGCCTGGAACACATTCCAAGTTGTTTTCCTGTAGCTTCCTTTGCTCCGACACCCTGCGAGACCCCCGTTCTAGGGCTGCTTCTAGAACTGGCTGGCCCTGGACAACTCCCTGTAACCACTGGGCCAGCTGAGTCCCCAGGAAAAGGCAGAGACAACCCTCTGGTCCTGAACGTAGCAGGCTTTTGGCAAGACACCAATCTTGTGTTGCTTTCTTATGGTAAACTTGAGTGAAACTTGGCAAAAACTTTCCTTTCCTTCCCACTGGCCTGATTGGTAGATGCTGGCCTCCCAAATGGGTAGAGAACCAGGGGCTTCTTCTATGAGGAGGGACAATGAGAAGGGAGACAAGGGGGTACTATCAAGATGGATGGAGGAGGGCAGGGAAGGTACCCCTGGCCCTAGTGCATGTGGCCTGATCAGAGATAGCAGTGGAAGATGCTTCCTAAGTGGCCGAGGATTAGGCAGGAGGGAAAACAGTTGTTGTTGTTGGTGGTGGTGGAGTGGATGGGACAAGAGTAGTTTCATCCACATTGCTCTTGCACTGCTTGGGAAGGTGAGCTAGGAAAAGTTGTCTCCAGATTCTGTCTCCCTGATTTCCATACTGTCAGCATCCAGGGAGAGGCTGTTGCGGGGGAACTATGCCAGCACCCTTGAGTTCATGTCTGGAGAAGGCCAAGTGATGGCACAGGGCATGCCCAGGGTAGGAGGGCAACTGGCTCAAGGCTGGCATGTGTTCCTCTCACCCATGCAGTGAGGAAAGCTCTCCTCCAGGGCTGGGGCAGGAGGCGGGGGCAGGGCATTACACAGCAAGAAACTGATTTGTCTGGATCATTCTATGCATGCAGCATATGAGGTAGAGCCAGGAGAGGTGTAGGTGTACAGTGCAAGATTGGAGGGGGGCTGCTGGGGGAGATGAGGGTTTGAATAACAAAGGAGTCTCCTAAAGGATAAGCCATGCATGGTTTCAGGTCTCTGCCTACTGGATCCAGACAGAAAGCACAGTCCTAGCAATAAACTTCACATTGCTCACTTCCCTGATGGTCCAGCCACCCTTCAGAGGCTACATGGGGTTGCTGGCAAAGAGGCTGGCCCCTGCCAGCTCAGGGAGCTCTGACTTATGCAATTCAGGCTGGTGCAGGAGCAGCGGAGCTGGGAGTTCACCCACATCTCCATCGGATTCTCCCCGCCCCCTGCCAGCCCCTGCAAGTCACGCCAAGGGTCAGGGGTCCCATGCGGCTGCAGCTGGGGAGGCCCTGGCTGTAGGAGCCCCAGAAAAAGGAGGGAAAGGAAGAGAGTACCTGTTGCTGAATGCATCCTGCTTTGGCGCTTACTCCTTGGTTGCTTGTGGTGAGAGTTGCCCATCATTCTGTTCTGGACAGGCAGCCGCTCGGTGGCTGCCTCCTCCTCCTCCTCTTCCTCCTCCTCCTCCTCCTCCTCCTTCTCCTCCTCCTCCCCCTCCTCCTCCTCCTCCTCTTCCTCTGCCTGTGCTCCTCCCCAGATGCTTACATCACCTCAGCTTTGCTTCTCACACACATGGCTCATCCAAATCCCACTTGTGCCCCTGGCACACGATTGTCCAGAACTGACCCTCTCACTTGGACTAGAGCTTGCTAGGAGCTTCTCTCAGCCTCTCTCTCTCTCTCTCTCTCTCTCTCTCTCTCTCTCCCTCCCTTCCTCCCTCCCTCCTTCCCTCCCCCTTCCTCAGTCTCTCTCTCCCCCCCTCCCTCTTGCTTAGTGCTCTACTCAGGTCGAGCAGCGCAGTTTCCAGGAGAACTCTAGCGAGCCCTGAGCATGGCCCCCGCCCCATCTGCCTCCGCAGCCAGGGCGAGCACAGGCACCCTCAGGGACCCAACTCGCCCGCCCTCACAGTCCCTGGCTGCTTCTGCTCTCAGAGCTGTCATTTCTGCTGCCGCTCCTCACTCATCTGCAGAAGCTTGCAGGAGCGAGGGGCCAATAACAGAGCCTAATCCGGGAGTGTGACAGGGACCAGTGAAGGAATGTGCTACCCAGGAATTCCAAGTGATACAGCTCCCTGCTCCACTGGGGGACGGATCCAGTTCTGTAAATGACAGCTGCCAACAGACTCTAGGCTCGGGTCCTGACAGACCTGGGGGAAATTTGGGCAGAGCACGAGGCTGCCAGGCTGTAGGCTTGGAGCAAACACAGTCAGATGCCTCTCGCATGCCTGCTGTGGCCACCAGGTGTACCTGCCTCCTCGTCAGACACACTTGAAGCCTCACTCTGTTCTCCCCTCCCTTGCCTGCTTTGCCTTCCCAGGGGGAGGGCCAAGCTGCAGCCCAGAGATTCACTGCCTGGAACTGGGACCTTCGGTAGCCAATAAGAGGGCTCCTTCCATGAGTGCCACTGTAATTCCCACACGCACACCCTCTCCCTCCTACCCCCTCTCCAAACACATGCAGCTGCTCACTGCAAGTGCTGCAGCCCTGTGGGATAAGTGACACGGGGCAGGTTGTGCTGACTCAGCTGCTCACTCCAGCCCTAATAGCCTGGCGGCGAGGAAGGGCCATGGTTCCTGGAATCAATGGTGCTGGAGCTAGGCAGCCTTGAGTGACTTCACTTAACTTAGTGGAGTTGTGGGACTGTCCAACCTGATGTCATTGGATTCATGCTCACAGAGACAGAAGACCTGTCTGTCATAGTCATGGCCACAGAGCACTGTGAGTACAGGGTTGGCTAGAGCCTTGGCCTAGCAGACTTGGAGCACTGCGCCACCCAGATAGCAGAGCCTTCTAACTTTGGGGCACGAGGTCTACAGTGGGATCCATCCGTCCACCTGTCCGTTCATCCATCCATCCATCCATCCATCCAACCACCCACCTACCTACCCACCAAATCATTGCCATTCTTTCAAGTTCTCGGGGATCTACTCTGGCCAGGTGGGCCTTATGCTAGGTGTTGGGTACACATATGTTGTGAGTCACCATCTACAAGGGCTAACTGACAGACACATCCACAGAGTGTAACAGTACCATGGGATCACTGCTATACCAGGAAAAAGATCCACATGTGGGAGCACCAAGAAAAGCTTCTTCAGTTTGGAAGAGTTGGAGGACACCCACCTAGAGGAAGTTATACTTGGACTGGGTTATGAAGGATGAAGAAGAGTTGGCCAGACCCAGAAAGAGAAAGGACATGCTGTTAAATATTTGGAATACTAGGATGCCCTGGGTGGCTCATTTGGTGAAATGGCTGCCTTGGGCTCAGCCACCAGATCCCAGGACCTGGCCCCGTGTTGGGCTCCCAGCTCAGCAGGGAATCTACTTCTCCCTCTCCCTCTGTCCTTCCCCCTGCTGGTGCTCTCACTAGCTCTCTCTCAAATAAATAAATAAAATCTTAAAAAATAAAATTCTGGAATATTCCCCCTGCTAGAAACCCTTCCTGCCAGGCCCCCAACCAGCAAGGATCTCTCAGTTTTCTTCAACAATTCCACACACATCACTGAAGCCTCACCCCTGTGCCAGAATGAGGCTACAAAGGGAGGTAGACACTGACTTCAAGGCTCCCCAGCCTAGTTGGAGAGACATAATTTACAGAAAAGTCACAGGATGGTATGATCTTTGCTTAGGCCTTGTAGCTCACTGTGGAATGTGGCAGGAGGCCTCCAAGGAGACCTCCTGGAGGCCAAAAAAGAGGGCTTGGGAAACAGAGGTCCCAGAGCAAGTGTAACAGGCTAAAAGGGAAGCATCTTGGGAAAATGGATGTATGACCATGGTCATGGGAGAGGTTTATGTATGTGGCAAAAACCTTGAAGGTAAGGTTTAGGGAACATCTGGTCCCTGCCCTCTTCTCTACTTGGGGTGGGTCCTAGATGTGAGTTTTGGTAGGTTCAAGGTTGTAAACATGGCCTGAAGAGAGGGTGAAAGAGACAGAACTATGAGATCTGGAGATGGTTCTAAAAGGCACAGGCCAGGGGCACTTGAGACTTCCATTAACTAAGGGGCACCAGGCAGATACAGTAGGCACCTTGCTAAAAAGTGCTTCTCAGGGTGTCTGGGTGGTACAGTCTGTTAAATAGGACTCTTGGTTTTGGCTCAGGTCCTGATCTCAGGGTCATGAGATCAAGCCCTGTGTCAGGCTCTATACTCAGTAGGGAGTCTACTTAAGACTCCTTCCCCCTCTGCTCCTACCAACCCCACCCCTTTGTACTCTCTCTCTCTCTCAAATAAATAAATAAATCTTTATTTATTCATGAGAGACAGAGAGTGAGGCAGAGATATAGGCAGAGGGAGAAGCAGGCTCCCTGTGGGGAACCCAGTGTGGGACTCGATCCCAGGACCCTGGGGTCACAACCTGAGTCAAAGGCAGATGCTCAACTACTGAGCCACCCAGGTGCCCCAATAAATCTTTTTTAAAAAAGTGCTTCTCATCCCCTTCTCACCTTCTCTACCTACTGTTCCCATATCCTACAGCTCCTCAAGCTTCAGCTCTAACCCTATAACTCCATTAAAGCCTTCTCGCCATCCACTCTGAGTCTGCAGGGCTCACTCCCTTTCTCTGAGTACCTTCAGCCTTGGCTATCTGAGCCACTCAACTTGTCCCTAAACATAGATGTCTTGAATTTGTTAGAAATCTTCCATGGGCTCATGAACCTTCTCTACTCTTGGCAGCTTGTGAATTGCTCGAGGGACGTGTCAGAATTTGGACCCTCGAGGGTGCCCTATGCAGGGCCTGGCCCAGAGGACATCTTGGTTAGTTTTTGCTGATAAATCGGTATGGACCACGCTACCCTGCCCATGCAGACCTTCTCTCATCCTCTTCCTCCTACTTCTCCTTTGCTCCCTGACAACCCCTCCAAAGCTTGGTCCTCCTGCTCCTAGCAACTCAAGATATTCTCAAAATATTCTCATTCCTTTTGACTTATCAGGGTGGACACCCAGGCTGTGTGTGGTGCAGGTGGCAGCAGTTCTAATGGATCTACTGCTGCCAGACCACTACCCGTGGAAAGGTGCTAGGGAACTCAGCTATCCCTTGTGCTGAGCACTGTGCTCAGGCTTATGGGTATTATGGAGGGGGCTAGGTCCCCTGTGGTGTCTTCATGTGGACTTTGGGGGGCAAGGAAAGGGCTTCTTTTCAGCACGTGCACAAGCCGAGCCAGGCCAGAAGCAGCAGTGTTTATGCAGGGAAGAGGACCAGGCTCCTCACCTGACTTGGTGCCTTTAGACATACCTGAAGAGGGGACAGAGGAGTCTGAGGCCTGAAATCAGCGCCCCTGGTGTCCATCTCCTCGAAGTGAAAGAGTTTAAGGCTCAGTGTTGTCCCCTGATCAGCCATGCTTAGCTGTACTCAGGGCTGGAGGACGGGGTGGAAAGGGAATGAGGTGGGTGGAACTATCTCCAGACTCCTCTAACAATGGACCCCAAGAGCTAGGAAGAGAACCAGTGTGTCACTTCAGTTGTGCTCTCACTTCTCACAATCACCTGCAATGGGCCGATGTTGGGTCCCCATCCTGCAGAGGAGAAAATGGAGCTTCGGGAGGATGGTGGTGCTGGAAAGTGGCATGGTCAAGGGCGAGAACCCATGTGAGGCTGACTCCAAGTCCAGCTCTTTGTTGCTCCACTGGCCCTGTCTGCCATGATCAGCACACACTCTATCCTGGTATGGGGAGGCTCCAGGGACGAGTTCCAGAAGGAGAAGTGAATTTGAATACACAGCCCTGACTCTGACTCAAGCGGGTCCTGACATTCCAGGCAGTCCACTCAGCGCCATGTCCTGGAGAAACTTCATCCCTTTCCATCAGTCACGGCTCACTCAAGCGTCAAGTACCAGCTTTTCTTCCAAGCCCCCCAAAATGCTGTCTTCTATTCCATCTGCTTGGAAGGGTTTCTTCCCCACCTCCACCTCTGCTCGTTAAAAGCCGTATTCATCTCTCAAGATTCAGCATCCTCCTCCATGAAGCTTTCTCAAGCCTTAGCTTGCAGCCAGGAGCACACTCTCATCCTCAAGGCTACATCCTTTCTGTGACTGGTAGGGCCATTGCCTATGCCTCCTGTCCTGCTTCCAAGCCTCTTTTGATCTTCCCAGCTGTAAACAGCCTTTCCCTTGGGTTTACTCCCACCATACAATGCAATGGTCCCTGAAGTGTGGTACACATTTTGCTAGAGGTACATGAAGTAGTGGTATGGCAGGGAATTTTACATATCTGCAGACCATCTTTTTTACGTTTAATAGTCATGTATTTATTCTAATGCCTACTCGACTCCAATAATAATTGAAGGGGAAAAAAGTGTAATTTCTTGAGTATTCAAGGCTGAATTAAATGAGTTCAAGAAAAAGAATTTGTTATCTGTAAAGTGGATTGAATTACTTATCCCTTTCTTGTCAGCTGTTGTGAGGAGGTGTGCAATGATGGCTACAAATTGCTTTGAGGAGGGCTTCTGTAGTCCTGGTCAGGCTCAACTTTCTGACCTGGGTAATGGGTATATGGGTGTATTCATTTTATGATCATTCACTGATGTGTGCACTTCAAAAAAAAGATTTTATATATTTATTTGAGAGAGAGCACAAGCAGGGTGGGAGGTGGACTGGGGGCAGAGAGAGAGAGGAAGAAGCAGACTCCCAGCTGAGCAGAGAGCCCAATGTGGGGGCGTAATCCCAGGACCTTGGTATCACAACCTGAGCCCAAGGCAGACACCTAACTGACTGAGCCACCCAGGTACCCCTGTGCATTTTTTGTGTGTGCTTTTATGTATGTGTGTGTGTGTTGATTTATCATAAAAAGTTTATTAAAAATAAAAGCCTGACACATAGTAGACCCTCACTCAAGGTAAGTTGCATGCTTCATATATTGGACTCAAGGACCCACTAGAAGGGTGTTGATGCCTCTGACATCCAAGGAAGGGTGGGTTTAGATGTATAGAAAGTGGGTTTAGGGAGGGCAGTAGGCTATGGAATTGTGATTTGAGGCACGTTTTCTTCTTTGGCTCCTGTCCCGGTAAGAAAGCCAGAGAGCCTTCTGAGAGCCTGTGCTGATGAGTAGCAGGCCAAGACCAAGAGGGTGGAACCAGCCAAGACTTCGATCATAAACAAGCATACATCCCAGAGGATAAGCAGAGAGGCCAGCAAAAGGGACAGAGGGCTGGCCTGATGCTTTATGACCTTGGGCAGGTCCTGGGCCTCTCTGAGCCCCATTTCGTTTCCACCTGGGCAGTTAAATACATAGACCTAATTGCTCCTTAAGGGTCCTCTCACCTCAGATGCTCAAAGGGCTGTCCTAGGCTTTGACCTTAGTCAACAAGTTTGTTTTCAAATAATCTGAACACCCAAACTGTTCAAGGCTGCCGATGATACAAGAATGAGGGACTCCAGCTGCTGCCTTCAGAGGGCTTCCAGGTCTGTTTTTCTTATATACTTCCTGCCTGGGGCTAGATGAGCACCACGGTTCACAGTAGGAGGGTCTCTGAGAGACTTTCAAAGGAAACCATAGCCAGGGTTGGAAATACACATGCCTCCAAAGGTCAGGAAGTGGAGCGGGACATTTGTGAAGTAGGCTGGGGGAAGCAATAAGGAGTGTCAGAGAACTGGAGCATTCATGCTGCCCACCTTCCCCATAGCCCCCACTGACTCCCAAAGCATTCATCCTCCAATCTGGGAAACTTCAATGCTGGTCAAGCTTAATCCATCTGTAGTCCACAGGCTATCAAGAGCTTGCCGCTTTGCTTCCTGTTGGCTGTGGCCACCAATTATACTCGAGCCTATATTCCTATAGGTATATATTTCTGTATAAACACTATACATGTAATATCGCACCAATGGATTTTATAAATTATAAAACATAAAGAACTGTGTAACAAAAATACATGTGATTAGGGATTCTCATATTTCTATCCTGTACCCCAATAGATTATGCACCCAGTTTGGAAGCTGCAGGCCTTACACCCAGCTGATGGGAGAAGGACAAAAGAAGGGGACTGAGCACATGCGCTGTGTGCTCCGCTACCTTTCAGGACTTGTTCCCAGGGATATCATTCCCTCACTGAATAGATTTCACTGGGCCTGTTGTAGCTAGGTCCTGTGCTGGGCACTGGGAGATAGAGAGATGGACAGGACAGACAGAAGTAGTTGACAAGCCAGTCAGAAGAGCCAGACAATAACTCAAGGTGTAAATTATTGACGTAGGGCTGGTGTGATCAAAATGCTGGGGGTGGGAGAATTCACATGGTGATATGATGGTGAGCGATGGGGATGAGTGTGGGGAGATAGTTTAGATCAGTGGTCTGGGAAGGTCTCCCTGAGCTAAGAACCGAAGATGTCAAGGAGCCAGCAGAGGGAACAGAAGGTGCCAAGCCCACGAGGTGAGGAGAAACGATTCTGAGAAATGGAAAGAAGGCCAGTATGTCTAGGGTGGAGGAGGTCAGGGGAAAGTGGCCAATTTTATTTGAAGCACAATGGGAAATCTACTAGAGAGTTTTAAGCAAGGAAGCGATCGGATCTCATTGAAAATTTTCCAAGACCACCCTGTCTACTATAGGGACAGTGGACCAGAGGGGATTGGAGAAGAAATGGGAACGTCAGGAGGCTGTGATATTGGTTTGGGCAAGAGGCGGCAGACCAGGATGAGGCAATGGAAACAGTGAGTTCAGGCAAGCATAAGATGTGACCTTGTAACAACCCTACAATAATGCCCTTGTAAGGCTGCTATTATCTTCCCCACTGCACGTTTGAGGAAACTGAGGCCAAGTAAAGTTAAATAACTTGTCCACGATCACACGGCTTGTAAGTGATAAAAGCAGGATTCACCCAGGTCTGCCTGGTTTTCTTCCCATTCTACTTTAAATTCTAATTACGTTTCCTGCTCCAGGGAATCATTCACCAGGACCATACAGGGTCTTCCTACTTCTACCCTGAAAATCGCTTGGCATCCTGAACAAAGAAAGGGGGGCTGCAGGCTGACCCAGCAATCAGCCAAGGGTCCATTCGTCCTGTTTTCCTAAACATGCTGAGTTCACCAGAGCTCTAACTAAGGGAAAAACCATTCTTTCCTTCAGAGGGGGAGTGGACAGGAGGAGGGTGGTGATGGTATATTTGGAAATAGAAAAATAAAGGCTGCCAATTTCTGCCTTCAAGGAAAGCCCAAGGGCACAGGCCAAGACAGGGGAAGTGACTTGCCAAAACCCTCATAGTTCCCAAAGTTGTTCATGTGAAAAAGAAGACAGAATTGTTCCTCCCAAAGACATGAAGTCCTTTACAGAGCAGTTTGTTAGCAAAGCCTCGCATCCCTGTCACTATGCAAAGCACGCTGGAACGTTGCCATGGCAACAAGCAGCTGGATGCCTGAATTGGCTCAAGGCCTGTCTCAGCAGAGGCCCAACCTGTAGGGGCAGCTCCCAGAAAAGGGTCTGTGTTTGGGGGGGGCGGGGAGCTGGTTTTGCAGATGCTGATGAGGATCCCTGAGCTCGCTTCCAGGTTACCAGGGTCCAAAGCCTGTGTCTTCAGGAACTATTTCCTGTTGCCAGACATGCCGAATTTCCACAAACCACAGAACTCCAGGTTGGCATAACCCTGACCCTTTCCCCCAGTTCTCTTCTGGTGTGTTCCCCCCCCCCACCACACACACACCTTTCTTTTTTGTGTGGCTGGGAAAAGGAAAGAAAAGGGAAACATCCACCTGCTGTAAGACAAAACTCCCTTGTGTTACAAGAAGAAACTATAGCCCAGAGAGGGAAAGTGACAGGCTGAAAGTTGCAAGGCCTTGGCGATGCCAGAGTCAGAGCACAGCTTCCCTGACTCCATGTGTGAGTTTCACCAGTGTATACTTCTTTCCCTGGGTACTTGGGAGGGAGGAAAGTGATTCGGTATTGATGGAGGCCCTCCCAGTACATGCTGTGCTCCATTCTTCCAGCTATTCCTCATAGCTTGTCTGCACCCCAGACTTGCAAGACAACTATTATTATCCTCATTTCACATGTTAGGAAATGGAAGCTCAGATAGGTTAAGGGGTGAGCTGTGGGTCACACAGCTAGACAGAGTGGTGTTAGACTCCACCCTGGTCTTTGCACTTCACCACAGGGCCCCACGCTCCTGATCCCACATGCGCTTCATTGCCTCCAGTATGAACAAGACACACCACTGCAAGTGATTCTAGACACTGTCCCTCCCCTGCCACTTATGACAAAAGAGTGTTCTCCAGTAGATCAACAAGCTGCCACCCAGTAAAGACCAGCCACTGATGTATTTCTCCGAGCCTCAGGTTCTGCATCATTAAAGTGAGGGTAACTCTAGTTGGAGGTTGCTGAAGGGGTGAAATGAAAATGTGTATAAGGTGGGCAGGGCGGGGCGCCTGGGTAACCCAGTAGCGGCTGCCTTTGGCTCAGGTCATGATCCCGGGGTTCTGGGATTGAGCCTCGAGTGGGCTCCCTGCCCAGCGGAAAGTTTGCTTCTCCCTCTGCCCCTCCTCCCGGCTTGTGTGCGCACTCTCTCTCTCTCTCAAAAGGTAAAAAATAAAATTTAAAAAGTGGGAAGGGCAAGGTCTGGTGCACAGCAAGCACTCAATAAATGTTAGTTACTGCTAAGAATATTCCCTTTAGGAACCAGTTCCAGTTCTGCCACGTCAATGACACCAGCCCTTATTTGATGCAATTTCAGTTTCATTTCCCGGTCATCCACTCATTGCTGGCTGCCAGCACCTGGAGTTAAATTCCTTCTGCCAGAGGAGAAGAGGGCCTCAAGACAAGGTGATACCGAGCCAGTCCTCAGATAATGAAGCGATGTTTGCCAGTAAGATGAGGGTTGGAGAGAGGACATTCCAGGCAGAGGACATTAACAGCAAGAGCCTAAAGGTATGAAGGTACCTGGTGTTTGGGGACAAAGAGTGATCTAGTACAGTGAGGCAGAAGATGAGATAGTCGGGAGCAGACCACGGAGGACTTGTGTGTCAGGAGAAGGGGTGATGGATTTTATCTTGAAGGTGACAGGGAGCCACGAAAGCTTTTAGGTGAGGGAGGTCAGCGTGGGGGCTACAAGGGGGAAGGCTGACTCGAGAGAGGTGAACAGACTGGTCAGAGGTGGTGGGAAGGTGTGGGGTGAGAAGGGTTGAGGGCTGAGGATGAGTACCAGAGTGGGAAGGAACAGTGGAGGAGATAACCTGAGGATAGAATGGGTAGTGCGCTCTCCAAATTAGGGAGCCCTGGGAGAGGCATAGGAACAGGGAGGAGAGGAGAGAGCTTAGCTTGGCCACTGTGGGTGTGTGGTGCCTCTGGGCACATTGTCCACAAGGTCAGGGCCGAGACAGAAATGGAACAGTCCCCAGCTCTTGGAAGTCCAGCTGACCCTTGACAACGTGAGGGTGAACTTCATGGGTCTGCTTCCGCGAGGATTATTTTTGATACAGTAGAGAAGTGCAGCTGTGTTTTCTCTTCCCTGTGACTGTCTTAACGATGTTTTCTTTTCTTTATTCTAAGAACACAGTATATAATCCATATAAAATACAACATAGGCAATAACTGTTTAAGTTATCAGGAAGGCTTCTGGTCAACAGGAGGCTATGAGTTACGTTTTGGGGAAGTCAAAAGTTGTATGTGGATTTTCAGCTATGTGGGGGGTTGGTGTCCCTAACCCCCATGTTGTTCAAGAGTCAACTGTGTATGAAGAGTGGATGGGACAGTCCGGTTTGAGTGGGGAGATTGGGGAGAGAGGGAGCTCTGATGTTTAAGCTTTAGTGTCATGATTGTTTGTGTTTCTCCCCTGCCCTGCAGTGGCAGCCTTCCTGACTCACTACTCCAACATTTATGAGGATGCAGAACAAGGCACTCCTGCAACACGGTGAGCAAAGATTGCTCAGGCTGTCACGCATAGGGCCTTAGTGATCCAGGTGGGCAGCTGACACCTTTGTCTCAAAGATTTTCTGGGAGAGGGACTCATGATAATTCCAATAGGTCACACCAAATTAAGGAGCAGGCAGAGAAAGCCTTCAGGTCTCAGCAAGCTGTGAGCTCATGGTGGCAGAAACAAGTCTTCTAAAATTCTGATTTGTGCTTGAAAGTTCAAATTTTGTCTTTGGTAACAAAACTATGGGCTGTTTTCCTTGAAGTGACAGGTTCACTTCGTTCACTTTTGAGAAAACGCCTGCCAACTACTCAAGCCTGAATAACCGTAGTTCATCGGTCCTTCTTTCAAACACAAAGGATGTTCCATGGAAAAAAGAGACCTATTGAGCTCACACCTCCAACAACTGCACAAACACTTTTCCTCCAGACAGCCCTCAGACTTCAGCAAAACAGCACAAGTGCTCTACATGTTCTTCCCATTTCGTTGCACAGATTATTTTTTTAAAAGATTTTATTTATTTATTCATGACACACACACACACACACACACACACACAGAGAGAGAGAGAGAGAGAGAGAGAGAGAGAGGCAGGCAGAGACACAGGCCCTGGGCTGAAGGCGGCGCTAAACCGCTGAGCCACCTGGACTGCTCAGATTATTAAAAAGACTTGAATTCAATGATCAAGATTTAATTTTAAAAATAACATTTTTTTTACTGGGTTATGAAAGCCATTCTTGGATAAAACTGGCTTTCCTGGCCCCTGAGAGTCTACAGTGATGAGGTACGCATTGACCAGTGGTACAGGTGGGTGCTACCACTTTTATTTACTAAGGTGCCAGTAGTTTTGCTCTGGGTGCAAACATCAACCTAGTGAAAAAGGCAAATGATGTCTTCATATTAACCTGAAAATCGCTCTGATCTTGTGCACCCCCTGAAAGGGCCTCAGTAACTCCTAGAGGTCTACGGACCACTTTTTAAAAAATTTATTCATGAGAGACACACATAGAGAGAGAGAGAGGCAGAGACACAGGCAGAGGGAGAAGCAGGCTCCATGCAGGAAGCCTGATGTGGGACTCGATCCCGGGACTCCAGGATCACGCGCTGGGCTGAAGGCAGGTGCTAAACCACTGAGCCACCCAGGCATCCCCTGCAGACCATGCTTTAAGAATTGCTGGTTTAGAGGGGCTCCTGGGTGGCTCAGTGGGTGAAGTATCTGCCTTCAGCTCAGGTCCTGATCTCAGGGTCCTGGGATGGAGCCCCGCTCCGGGCTCCGGGCTCTGGGCTCTGGGCTTTGGGCTCCGGGCTCAGCAGGGAATCTGCTTTTCCCTCTCACTCTGCCCCCACTTGTGCTCTCCCTCTCAAATAAATAAATAAAACCCTAAGAAAAAGAACTGCTGGTTTAGAGAGATTCTTGCCCAAACCCATAGGGGCAAGTTAGGGAGGGTTTATTGTAGCATTCTTTGGGGTCACAGAGAGTTGATGAGACCAAGATGCCTGGTCTTAGAGGAGCACAGAGGTAAACTGGGGTAGGTGTGTACAGTCCCCAGAAGTTGATAAAGTAGATGTGCATGTAGCAGCATGGAGAAACCTCAAAAACAGAGTGTTGAGGGAAAAAAGATATAGAATATCATCTATGAATCAACGCCTTTTCTGTCCATTAAAAGCATGCATAAATATATTTTCAAAGACACCTGTATTTCTGAGACACATACCAACCTACTAGAGAGAGGATGTGAGTGGGGATGAAAGATGAAAAGGAAAAATAAAATCAAACAAAAAAAGAACATAAAGGCCCTTGCATGGATAGATGATCATGTGTAGAGCAGTATATTTAACTGTGCCCTTGAGTGCAAATAAGGACAGAGTGAATGGGAGGCAGAAAATAGTCTACTCTTTCAAGAGTACTAATAGTGAAAGGGGAGGGGGTATTGCTGGAGAGTTCCAGAGAAGGAAGTGGGTGAGATAAGTGCTTTTTGCCTCCCATCAGTGTAGCCAAATGTGTGCTAGCTTGGGTTACCACTGGCCTCCTGATTTCTGAAGGTCACAGAACAAGGCTCTGAAAGGTAGGGAGAGCATGGGAGGAGGTCTCCAGTTGCTGGTTCTTATTTTTTTTCTGGGAAGTAGAAGATGAAATCATTGCCTAGAGGTAGATGGGATGTAGCTGGGGCATGACGATCCAGGGAATATGTGAAGCAGCTGCCCTAGAGATTAGGGGAAAGGAAAAGTATTTCTGGGGGATCCCTGGATGGCTCAGTAGTTTAGTGCTGCCTTCGGCCCGGGGCGTGATCCTGGAGTCCTGGGATTGAGTCCCATATCAGGCTCCCTGCATGGAGCCTGCTTCTCCCTCTGCCTGTGTCTCTGCCTCTCTCTCTCTCTCTCTCTCTCTCTCTCTCTCTCTCTCTCTGTGTGTCTCTCATGAATAAATAAATAAAATCTTTTTTAAAAAAAAGTATTTCCAGGCAGCACTGACAGTCCATCTGGAGACTGAGGGACACCTGAGATGGATGGCAAGAAAATTGCCTTGATTTTCTGTTTATGTATTTAGTCAATCAATTAGTCAACAGATATTTATTGAGTCTCTATTATATGCCAAGAACCTTGTAAGGTACTTGGGATACCATAAGGAATAGAATAGGCATATTTTATATAAAATGAGGATATTTTATATCCTTATGGACCTGCCAGTCTAGTGTGAGGAGGTAGGGGCGGTGGCGGGGGGGGGGGGGGAGATGTTACGTAAGCACACAGAAACAAATAATGCATCATAATAATGTTGAGGAAAGAAGGCACAGGGTGCTGACTCTACTGGTGAGGGTTAATGCAGTCTGAGGAGCCTTTTGGTAACCAGAGATCTTCATTTCCAAAGGCTGCACAGCGTCCCACTACAGGGATGCTCCCTGATTTACCTAGCCAGTCCCTTACTGGGTTCACCCTCACCCCATTCTTTCCACATCATAACCCATATTTTGATGCCCATCTCCATGCATGCATCTTTGGGCATTCCTTTCATTATCTCCTCAGGTTAAAGGGCACACACATTTTTAGAGCTTTAAAAACATTGCCATACTGCCCTGCAGAAAGGTAGTACTATTGGTTTACACGGGAAAAAGTCTGCTTTAAAAAAAGCGGGGAGGCACCTGGGTGGCTCAGTGGTTGAGTGTGTCTGCCTTAGGCTCAGGTCATAATCCCAGGGTCCTGGGATGGAGTTCTGCATCAGGATCCCCACAGGGGACCTGCTTCTCCCTCTGCCTTTCTCTGTGTGTCTCTCATGAATAAATAAATAAAATCTTTAAATAATAATAATAATAATAATAATAATAATAATAATAATAATAAAAGGTTAACAGTAGTCAGATCCAGGTGGTAAAAAAAACCTGCGAAGATTTTTTTCTTTTCTAAATTTTCTGGATTTAAATTTCCCATTTCCCCACCTTCTAACAACTCTTACGCATATGTGTGTTACTCACTTAAAAATATTTTTGAGTTCTTAATGTACACATACATACAACATAAATATTCAGTGACTACAAAGAGAATTCAGAGAAAAGGGAGTCTTTTTGACCCCTAGACCGCTTCTTAGGCATCCTGCCAGAAATGTTTTGTGCATATACAAGAAATTAGATGGTGGCATGAGATTATACGCATTCTTCTTTTGCACCTTACACTTTTTGTTTAACACAAAGAACCACCACATTTTATCGAAGACTGCATAGTATTATTCTATGGTTATTTGAGCTATTTCCTCTACAAAAATATGTAATATTTATTTAACAATGATAATAAGAAAGGTGGAAAAAAGAAGAAAAAAGACCATCTACTGAGGTTAAAATATGCCTCCATTTGTTCAGGTAACATGCTGGGTTACAGAAAAAAAAAAAAAAACCTAAGAAATTTAGTTTCCAGGGCGGGCAGGGAGGAGGAGGGGTGGGCAGGGGAAGCAGAGTTTTTAGTCTCAAGGTTTGGAACACCTGTGCTTTAATAAACTATTGATTTGCTTTTATCTGCGAATCCCATGACTGATCATGCCCTCCCTTTCTGTTATCTGCCGTGAAAGCTTACAGCCAAATTTTGGGACTCACATTTATCAAGAAAGGACTTCCTGACCTTCACTTTGTGTCAGGACTTCTTCACTGGTAATTCTTGTTCTCCTCTTGCCTCATCTTTCTCTCGTACATCTAATTTAGGCTCTTTCCAAGTACTGGGTGTAACTTTGTAAGCCACCCTAAATTCTTTCTGGAATAAATCAAGGTACAAAGATTTTTTTTATTTTTATTTTTATTTTTTTTTACAAAAATTGAGCTAAATGTTCGGTTCTCTCGCCAACGCAATCCTCAGGGGAGATGGGCAAGACACAAGCAGGCGATGCCTCGAGAGAATAACAAAAACCTAACTGGAGGTCAATCAATTGCCGGGCTACAGGCATCAAAGCTGAGGTCTTCAGCTTCTAAATGCGCAAAGCAATTTAGCGCTTGAGTTCCCATGGCAACCATGGCCGGGCACCCAGGCGAAGATTCAGGAGTTCCTGCCTGGCGGTTGCTGCGGGGCTCTAGCCCCGTGACTCCGCTCAGGCTCTGGCGTTTAGATTCTCAGGGACTTTGCATCAACGGGAGTTCTGGAGTCGGGCCTAATTGAAAATGCAGTTGCTGAGAAGAGGTGAAAAGTATACATCGGAGACGCAGTGCCAGCGAGGTAGCCCTCGAGTACCAGAGGTTCCTACCCACTTTTCTCTTCCTCACTCTCCCTGCCGCTAAGGAGGTTAGGAAGCGGGAGATAGGACATCAGTGGGAGGGATCCACAGCAAGCTGCCCTTTCTCAAAGGGGCTAAGGGAGTGACTGGAGTATCGTCAGGGGAACGGCTGCCCTCATTAGCATTTTTATTTTTTTTTGTTTTTTTTGTTTTTTTTTTTTATTTTTTTTTAATTTTTATTTATTTATGATAGTCACAGAGAGAGAGAGAGGCAGAGACACAGGCAGAGGGAGAAGCAGGCTCCATGCACCGGGAGCCCGATGTGGGATTCGATCCCGAGTCTCCAGGATCGCGCCCTAGGCCAAAGGCAAGCGCCAAACCACTGCGCCACCCAGGGATCCCCCTCATTAGCATTTTTAAAGCCTCAACATGATTGATTGCTTTGGCCTCTCCCGGAGAAAGGTTGTGTTACCCGCAAGAGGAGGGGCCTCGGCATGGGGGCTTGGAGAGGGAAACCCAGGAGTAGAAAGAGACAAGGTCGGTGAACGTCCCCTGGCCACTAGGGGAGAATTCCTAGTGATCCGGGAAGAGGGAAGAAGACTTTCTCCGCATTAAGAAAACACAAAGGAAAAAAGCAACATATTTGAGTGTCGTTAAGAAAAACGGCAGAAGCGGCTGGGGGAAGAGAGTTGGAAAATGTCCTGTTTATTGCACAGGGGAGATGGGGTGGGGTGGAATGTCTCCCAAAGCTTATTTAAAAACAACCAATTTAAAAATAAATAAATAAAAGCAACCAATTTAGAACAACCTGTCAAAATTGTACTTGGAGGGGCACCCAGGGGGCTTAGTCAGTTAAGCGTCTGCCTTGGGCTCAGATCATGCTGGGGTTCTGGGATCCAGCCCCGCATCAGGCTCCCTGTTCAATGGGCAGCTGGCGTCTCCCTCTCCACCACTTGTGCTGTCTTGCATGCGCGCTCTCTCTCATAAATAAATAAATAAATAAATAAATAAATAAATAAATAAATAAAATCTTTAAAAACTGGTACTGGAACCTGTCACTGACCTCTGCCAGCAAGAGGGCTCTGCTTCCCATACAGAGTAGAGAGAAGAGTATGGCAGGGAACACATTGCAGCATCTCCTTGGGAAGAGGGCTATGATAGAGCCCGACACCCATAGCAGACCTGGCCTAGGGTAAGAAGGTGCTCAGTGAGACCTTGCTGAGGAGCCTCTGAGGTTCTCTTCATGACAATCAAGTCCTTAGGTGCAGTCCCTGCCCCCAAACAGCCTTCAAGGGACTTAGCTGGGACCATTCCTATTCTGCACTTCTGTAGATGGCAGGGCTATTTATTTCTCCCACAGACATTGCTTGAGACCTCTTATGTTGGGCATGAGATGGGAGTGGAGGAGTGGACCCCCAAATGAGAAGCTCATTATGAAGACTTCTCAGTCCATTGCAGGAGATAATATGCAACTTGTGAAACAAGCAGCTTTTGAGATGGGCTTTGAAGATTGAGTAGGAGTTCGATAGGCAGAGATGTAGTCAGGGTGAGTATCAGAATTGGAAGTAAAGGCAAAGATATGAGAGTGGGTGGGATAATATCTAAAACCCTTTTCAGCTCTGCCAGTCTATGATTCTGAACTTCATCCTCCTCCTAAGCAATAGTACTTCCATGAAGTCATGGATTTGGTATGCTATTAATAGTGTCCTCTGATAGACAGAAAAATAAATACACAAGCATTCAAATAAAAGGAAACATTCATTCATACCTCTCAAGGGCATTTTGCTTAATGCCAGTGGTGGGGGTTCCACATTTGGGGAAATTGTGCCAACAGTAATAAGGAACTACTGAGGGACCTATCTCCACAACTGAGAAGATTGGAGGGGGAGAGCATGGAGGCAGGCAAACTGGTCAGAGGTTCCCACAAGAATCCAGTGAAAGGGAATGGGTCCCTCGACTCAGAAGAAATGGCCCAGAAACCTGGGGTGTATGGGGAGAAGCGATGATTAGACTACAGAACAGGTTCCGAATTTCTAGTTTGCTGCACATAAATTTGGATGAGGCAGGGCTTACATTCAATTCTGGCCATTATGTTCTTTGCAACATTGAGGGGTATTGTTTTACATTTCCCTTCTCCAATTTGGGACACATTGTTATGGTTGTTTAAAAAGGTGCCAATCTGACTGGGCAATGGCAGGAAATGTTTTCCCACAGGAAAGGCTCACATCAGATCCCTGCTGCCTTTCACAAGTAGAAATCAAGCCTCCTCCTACAGAGGACAGGAGTGCCAGACCACAGTGGCACCTTCAACAGGCGTTGAAGAAAGAAAATGTTCCTGGGGCACCTGGGTGCCTCAGTTGGTTGAGCATCTGACTCTTGATCTAGGCTCCGGTTATGATCTCAGGGTCCTGGGATGGAGCCCCATATCAGTCTCCATGCTCAGCATGGAGTCTTCTTGCGATTCTCTCTCTCACACTCTCCCTTGCCCCTCCTCCACTGTGAACACTCTCTCTAAAATAAATAAATTTTAAAAATCTTTAAAAAGGGAGAAGCAGGCTCCCTGCAGAGACTCCAATGTAGGACTCGATCTCAGGACGCAGGGATCACGACCTGAGCCAAAGCAAGATGCCCAACCACTGAGCCACCCAGGTGCCCCCAAAATCTTTAAAAAGTAAGAAAGAAAATGTTCCTTTTTGATTAGTAGCTCTGGAATGGAGTGTTCTGCAGAGGGCCTGGGGGTAAGGGAGGAAGCAGGCAATACGTTTCCAACTCTGTCATCTGAGCAGCCTGTAATGAAAGCCCAGAGAGATGGGTCGTTCTGGAGAGACCACCACCTACCTGCCTTTTCCGTTTGCAATCTGGAGGGGGCCAAGATTGACCTGGCAGTGATGTGGAAGAAGCAAGAGAGAGAGGAGGGTCAGGTGGGAGATGACCATGTGGCATAACAGTGGCTAGGTCTTGCAGTGGCTGCAAAACCAGAGAGGGAGGGCAAGGTGTGGAACATTGATGAGGACTTAGGGAAAGAGGGTCTCTCATACACTCTTGGGTGAATGTGGATCAGTTTCATGACACTTACACATACCTCTCAACTCAGCAATCTGACTTCCAGGCACATACGAGATTTCTACATGTACAAGGGGTAATTACACAAGACTGTTCACCGTAGCATAGTTGGTAATGGTAAAAAAGAGATACAATCTAAGTTTCTATCAGCAGAGGGCTTCGGAAAAGCGATTTTATTCTTCATGCGATGGTATACTATGTGGTGGTCAACACAAACAGCCTACATCTATACGTTTAAAAGGAATAGAGACCAAAAAGATAAGACTGAATGAAGAAAAGAAAAAAGAAAAATTGCAAACAGCTCTTTCACACAGAATATCACTTATGACAGATTTGAAGTATATAAGACCCCGTATCACACATCACACACAGACACATAAACATGGCCCGGACACGTATCATGGTCAAGATAATGACCCAGTACTACACAATATATATTGTACATATACAATATACCTTACATATACCTTGCATGTAATACCATTAAAATCCCTCAAGATGCTGTCCTGTCCCTGTCCAGCTTGGGCTGGATTTCACCCTCCACCCCTCCACAGGGCACCGTGGCACAGTACACAAGTTGCAGAACCATACACGCTAGAAAAGCATTCCTGACAACCGGGTTCTTCATAGTCTTTTATCATTCTGCAGCCTGCTGGAGGCACTGCCACCATCTTGGCTGCCATCTGTGCTTTGCAGCCCCTGCCAGGCCTCCTTGCCCTGGATCGCAGGCAGGAAGTTCCATCGAGTCAAGACACAAAAATGGGTTCTAGGGTGAATTTTGAATATTATTCTATGTGCAAGGACTCTGATCTATTATCACGAACATCTCAACTGCCTCAGTTAGGGTGGTACCTGCTTCTCTAGCCTCCTGACAGAGGTCCAGTAAATTCTGAGAAGCTAGAGGCCAGAAACAAGCTGTTGCACCCTCTGGTGTGGCCTAAAGGAAATGCTGGCGACACTTCTGCCATTGTTCTGGGGGAGAAACGAAAGCCTCCTCCATCTCCATCCCCCCCGGGAGCTTTTGGGTCTGCCAGAACATCTGCATTGTCATCAGTAGGGATTGAACATTAGCAGCCTCCTCAGAGACCCTGGTGGGATCATGCTGTTCCTTCTCAAGCAAGAGAATACAGCCTCCTCATTCTGGGAAGGTAGGGACTGTTGGATGCGCACTTCTGTCACTCTGCCCTCCCACCAACAAAGTCACCTGCCTCTGCTTTTCACCAACTCCTTTCTCCCCATGAGGACAGGCCCTTCATTTTTCCCTTAGGGCAACTCATGCTGACCACTGCTCTGGATCCCATCCCATCCCATCCTATTAGCTAACTACCTTTCATTGAATCCAAGGGTGGGAAGGTCACTTAACCTCTTTGTCTCCACGTCCTCATCTGTACTATGTGGGGAGAAAATAGTATCTGCCTTATTGAGTTGTGAGGATTGAACGAGTTAATTCACATACAGTGTTTATCTTAGTGCTTGCCATATAGTAGGCACTCAGGCTCCTGATGCTGCTGATGGTGATGAGTGTGAAAGGCACAGTTAAGGGCAATGAAGTCTGAACAGCCAGGTCTGGGATGGACAGCTCTGGAATGAGAGTTTGCTTCAGGATGGAGGCTCGATAAAGAAGGCTCAGGCCACTGCTGGGCTGGATCCTGGAGGCCATCAGGGTGCATTCTTCTGCAAAGCAGAATCAGCCACCCTTTCCTCTTGAAATCCCATCTTGTCTCCTCTGTCCTATTTAGACTTGTTTTCCTCATCTGAACTGATCAGGCAACCCGAGGGCTTGTTAGCACTGGGAGCTGGCCTCAGGTGCCGTATTGCACCAAGGCTTGAGGCACACCTTCTCCATACCCAGCCTGCACACTGGGCCTCACAGGGGCTGGGAGAAATCTATTAATGGTTCCCACCCTGAGACACTTGGAGCTCCATGGTACCCAATTCAGGGAAATAATGATTGACTAAAAAAAGCTTGTAGTCAGGACCAGTCTCGATATGGGCAAAGAGGATTTGGACGGGGAGAGAAACACCTCAGTGTCTCCTCTGCCATTCAGTGGCTGTTGCCTAAAATTCCACCTTTGGAACATTTCATTTCCTAGCCAAAGCCTTGTTCCTGGTGAAGATGCAAAGGTCCAATGTTGATGGCTTCAGTGGAACAGTGTGTGGAGCAAAGTCTATGCAAAACTGAGAAATACAGCAAGTTCCAGCTCCCTTCTCCCCTGCTCAGCCTGCCAATACCTACTGAGAAATAAAAGACTCAAACACAGGGAAGAGAAGCACAATGGGAGAGACCCCTTGGGGGGAAGCAGGAGGACAAGTGGGTGCCTGGCTGCAGTTTCCGGATGATAAGTGAAAAAAGATGATCAAATGAGGGGTGTGTGTATGTGTGTGTAATGGGGAGGGAACTAAAGGAGCAGCCACGTTTCAATCTCACCACCTTCAGGGCGAATAGTAGCTGTAGTGTACGCACATCACACTGCATATTTATTTTCAACAAACCTGGGGTTTTCATCCCTGCAGCACCTCTTATTAGCTGTGTGACTTTGGAGAAGTCACTTGACCTCTCTGAACCTTGGTCTTCCCATCAGTACAACTCCAATGATGATAATAGTAATACCAGATTGGTAATGTTGTTTGGGGGCTTACATGAAAAAAGAGGTGCCAGAGAAGCTAAACCAGTTTCTGGCTCAGGGGAACTCCTTTATTTGTTGCATCTGAATTGTGCCCTGAGCCAGCAATGGGGGCTTTGCCAACAATGTAAAGACACTGAGAGGCAGGAACACAGGACAAAAGTGACTCCTGAATGTCCTCTGCTGTGTCTGTTCTTGAAATATCTCCAGAGGAGACAGCATACTCCTCGGTTCAGGGTTTGGGAGCCAGAATCCAGATGGCAGTGCCCATTTATCAATGCCACCAGACTCTCAACTTTAATAAGCTTTCTGCATTCATAACCACAGGAAGAAGAGGAAATGGGCCAAATTCTTTGATGATAATGAGCATCGCCAGCTCAATTTTATATTGGCAAAGTGCATCGTGATCACTCTGATTAGTACATTCTCATATCAGCCTTTGGGAGGCACAGAAGTATTTTTCTCTTTGTTTAAAGATGTAGGAAATGGGCAGCACAAGCCTTCGGCCATTTCCAACACTTGGCCTGGTCAAATGCCTCTTCTAGGTATATGGAGTTGCCTTATTGCTATTGGAATCTTAGGGATGATTTCTGACAGTCGAGGGCCATTCAATACTTTTCCAGGAAGATAGGCTGCCTGGTGTTGTCTAAAAGACTCTTGTCTTTTACCTATCAGTTGGGGCTGTGGGTAGGCCTAGGAGCAAAGAAACTCCAAACCTTTAAAGGTTAGGAAAGAAGGGACCAGGGAGTTAGGGAAAACGGACCAATGAAAGTGCTTAGTAACATGCAAGGACCAATGGGGGGTGAGCCCCTCTGTTTCCATGAGGCAGCCTTGGTTTTCATTGGCTTGGACTGTGAAACTGTCTCCCTGAACTAGGGAGGGGGAGGATCTGCAGCTTTGTTTAGGCGCTTATACTTGTCCATGGAGAGGGGCCTTAGGAAAACTGAGGGAACTCCCACCAAGGCCTTTACCACTGGTAAGTTTATATATATATATACACATACCACCTCTAAAGCAGTTTTCAGCAGACTTTCCTTTTTGCCAGGTCTGCCCAAGTACAAATTGTAGTCTGTACATGATATGAAAAGGCACACAGGTCATCTTAAACCCCTGAATTAAGGGCAACCCATTTATGTCAGTCCATGCCTGTCCCAGGCCTGTCGCAATCAGCAAAGATGGTCAAAGACATTCTGCCTGCTCACCCTGGCCTAGCTCTGGAACCTGTGTGAACCCAACCCAGCACTAGGGGTTCCCTCCTCAGCAAATGATTTGAGAGGGCACTGCAAATAGTGTGTGCTGACCTGGGCACCGCATCTAGGGCTAGGAGTGAGCTGAGCCCCAGAGGCCACAGGGGCCTCCCACCTTCCCACTGTGAGGGGCCAGTTTTCCTCACCATCCATCGTGTCTGAGGCCACTGTCCTTGCTCCCTCCAACAGCCTCACCCCACGAGGGACCTGCACCCCACCCAGTTCTGAGCCTCAGCTGGTTGCTGAGGATCCAGCTGGTAGGTCTGGCTCCTGCCAGGCCCTCCCTTCCCTTAATGTTGTATCTCTGCATAGACTCCTTGGCCTTCGTGGGTTGGCTTGTGGGATGGGCAAACGAGATTCCCACACCAAGGACCACTACTGCACCTTGCTCCCTGCGTTTCCCAGATAGTGCCATCTGTATCCAATTTGCCTTGAGTTTTCCCCATGCCCCTGAGGCACCGTAGTCACACTGCTTCTCATGCCCTGACTTAACTGTTCTTTAATTTTAGCAACTGCTGTGTGCTAGAAGCTGGGAAGGTTGCTGGGTCTTGGTTGTCCCTGGCCCTGCTGCCCAGTAGCAACTTGGACCCTGATGGCCCCATTCTCTACATGGGAGCTTCCAGAATGTTCTACAGCCACCACATCATTTAGGAAATTTCCATGGGTCACTCTTCCCTTATGCAATCTCTCGAGTACTGTGGGGGCTCAAACAATGCCAAGGGGTGAGTGGGAGGGACACCCTGACAAGGCTGCCGGTTGATGTTCATGCTGACAGGAGCTCGAGTTCTTGTTCTGGAAGCAGCACCTTCCCTTCCACTCACCTGGGAAGATATCCAAAGCTAGGAGGAATCTGAAGTCACCCTGCTGTTCCAAAGTCTGGTCTCTGGTTGTGTCAGATGAGCCCCAAGCATGTGAGAATCCAAAAAGCTGCAAGGTCCTTCACTGCTACCATGTTGGTCCCAGACACCTGCTTCCAATTCTTTGGATTCCTGATTTGCACTCACTATCCCCACTGTTCCAGAAGCCTGGAAGTGCCAGTCTGTTGGGCCTAAAATTGACCTGTGTTCCCTCAGTTCCACGTCTTCTCTTCCATGACAATGGTACTGGCCAAGCTCCCCCGGAACTGATTCCCTGCATCCCTCCTAACACACCTGGTAGCTCCTAAAGGACAGGGACTCTGCCCCATTGATCTCTGCATCCCCGTCACCACACAAGGCGTGTGTGACATAAAGGAGGGCCCAATAAGTGCTGGCAGGACAAATCTGTGCACTCAATTCAAATGTAGGACTAACCTGGTCGCCTCACAGTGTGGTCAGTTTATTTCGTGCTTACGGACTCTCCACTCCTTTCCAGGAAAGATCTTACCTAAAATGTGGGGTTCCATTTGCCTGGAGTGGGCAAGGACAAGGGCTGAGGAATACAGGCCCCAGGTGAGATGGAGTAAACCTTGGCCAAAATAATCAACTGTGTGTGGCCCAAGAGGCACAGAGACCAACTGTTCAAGAGGGGGTTTTGGAGAGTCTGATGCATGGCGGCCTCCCAGAAAAGGGAAAACCAGAGTAAAGGGTGCTGAAATGTGGATCAGGGCCTTGAAGACGCTGTTTCTAAGGGAGCAGAATGTAACAGAAAAGCACAGGTCTGAGGGGGATCTGGGTGGCTCAGTGGTTGAGCGTCTGCCTTTGGCCCAGGTCACGATCCCGGGGTTGGGGGATCAAGTCCCAAGTCTGGCTCACTGCGGGGAGCCTGCTTCTACCTCTGCCTATGTCTCTGCCTCTCTATGTCTCTCACGAATAAATAAGTAAAACCTTAAAAAATAAAGAGCACAGGCCTGAGGCCATATTGCCTAGAGTCAAATACCAGCTTTGCCAGTTCCTGGGTGACTTTGGGCAATTTCATCAGGAAACTTTTCATTTCCCAGCTTCTTCAGGTATAAAACAGGGGACAGTAAAACTGTCTACTCCACCTAGTTAGCACACAGATTACAAATGGTACATAGCGACTGCCTGGGAACACAGATCATTCTCAATACATAGCATCTATTAATATCATTAATAAAATTTGGTGCATGATTGATATTCACGTGCGATATGCAACCTGGTTAAATTTTAGAGACCTCAAGGAGTGTCTTCAGGGTGTCGTTACGTGTGTAGGAGGATGACAGTTTCTAGGAAATTCATTTTAGGAGAGTAAATGAAGTGACAGTGAACTGGGTATTTTTTTAATAATAAATTTATTTTTTATTGGTGTTCAATTTGCCAACATACAGAATAACACCCAGTGCTCATCCCGTCAAGTGCCCCTCTCAGTGCCCGTCACCCATTCACCCCCACCCCCCGCCCTCCTCCCCTTCCACCACCCCTAGTTCGTTTCCCAGAGTTAGGAGTCTTTATGTTCTGTCTCCCTTTCTGATATTTCCTACCCATTTCTTCTCCCTTCCCTTCTATTCTCTTAGTGAACTGGGTATTAAGGGTAAAAGGGTATTAAGTCTGCTGGGCTCAAAAATTGCTGGAGTCGGGAAACGGGTTGTGGTTGTGTGTGTGCATGCCTATCTCCCTTGGCTTGACTGTGGGCACCTGGTGGCAGCACCGAGCCCAACTCTCTCTCCTGCACCTCACCACTCTGCACACCTAGCCCGGGTCAGCCACAGAACATGCATGAGCAGAGAGGGTAACCAAACAGTTCTGAACAGGAGCCACCTGACTTGGGTCTGTGAGAGCCCTGAATGACATGCCTACAACTGCTTTGTCCATTTGTCCATTCGTTTACATAAAGCACCTACAATGCACTGGGCTCACAATAGGTCCACATCTTCAACCTAGGCCACAGGCTCCTTATTCACTCAACCTAGGACCCAGGCTACATTTGAAGGTCCTCCTTTTAGCTCAGGGACTGTTTTGGTCAGACACGCTGCTCAGCTTTGACTTTCAGCCTCTTTCCAAGATCCTGCCTCTTAAATCTTCCCCACTGGCTCCTCTCATTACTGCTTATTAACAGGTGTGGTCCAGGTTAGCAACTGGACCTTTCCAGCTTCAGGACACCACACTCCAGTCTAGCCCTAACACTCCAGGTTCATACTGGCCTGAAAAGGTGGTTGGAAGTGAGGACTACAGACAAAGAGAATAGAATATTTGAGCCCTGCTCTTGGGGAGGAAGTAGATGAGGGGCAAAGCAGGGCATGGAGAAACAATGAGGCCAGGAAGTCAGTCAGTGACAGTCCTCTCCTGGACCCCTATTGGGGGTGAAGTGAAGCCACCAACCTTCCACAGAAACAGCAGCCTGGGCTGCCTGCCACTGTATCACCACACAAGCTTGGAGCCCAGTAAGTGAAGCTTCAGGCTTCCGTTTCAAAGACTAGCTCACTCTGCCAGACTGTGTGGTTTGAACACACTCTAGATGTTTTCCTGCTGAAATCACAGAGACTAGGGACTGGAGTGATTGGAGGGAAGAGTAGAATGCACAGGGGCAGGGGCCGAGGGGATGGCTTCATCTGTGACGCCTGCAAGGCCTTTGTCTCCAGGCAAGGCCTCCAGAGTCTTGCAGTCTCCACCCCAGGCCAGTCTACCCTCTCTTGCCTGAAAGAAAGCACTTGGGATCTGTGGCAGCTGTTTGGGTCAGGGCTGGCAGGCCCTGGTAGGGAAGTCCAGAGTCAAGGGAGACAGGGAAAGAGAAGGCTGGCAGCATCCTGCATGGGAAGCTTCTCAGAGGCTGTCCTTGCCTCACCCTTCTTGTACTCCTTTTGTTTTTCATCCCATCCCCACCCCTAGCCTGCTGAGAATCAAGAGGTGAGGGCCAGAATCAGATGAGTACATAAGCCAGACGCTGAATGTTTCAACCCATAAAGGGAAGAAGGGAGGCAACATGAAATCCTGCTACCCCCACCCCCTTTTTTCTTCTTCAACTTATTGGAACTTGTCTGTGCTGTCTTCTGTTTTAGAGATGATTTTGAAAGTCAGGTGCATATATTTCTGAATCACTCAGGAGTTGGGTTACCTGTGGAAGGGCAGGGCCCTACTGTTTCTTTCCTGTTCCCTCTGCTCTTCAGGTAAGAGTCATGCCAGAGGCCACAAAGGAGTGGCTGGTAGACATGTTCGGATGATGTAGCTCACAAATTTAAAATCGCTGTCAATGGTGAAAAGTGATTTTATTTATTTATTTATTTATTTATTTATTTATTTATTTATGAGAGAGAGAAAGAGAGAGCAAGTGAGTGCCAGGGGATGGGCAGAGGGAGAAGGAGAGGGAATCTCAAGCAGACTTCACGTGGAGCTTGAAGCCCAACACAGGGCTCAATCCTACCTGAAATCATGACATGAGCCAAAATCCAGAGCCAGATGTTTAACTGACTGAGCTGCCCAGGTACCCCAAAAGTGACACTATTTTATATTGAAACCAAGTATGGGGGTGCTTGTGTGGCTCAGTGGTTAAGTGTCTGCTTTTGGCTCAGGTCATGATCTCAGAGTCCTGAGATCAAGCCCCAGGCCGGGCTCCCAGCTCAGCTGAGAGTCTGCTTCTCCCTCTCCCCACTGCTTGCACTCTCTTTCTCTCTCTCTTTTGCTACCTCTCCCTCTGTCAAATAAATAAATTAAAAAACTTTAAAAAGCAAGAAACCAAACATGAGTTTTTGGCATCTCAAAAAATGGGAAAACATGGCAACCTGGGTCAGTAATTCTAGATGAGAATGAACAGAACAGCTGAGAAGCAGCTGTCCCCTTAGACGGGGTGCAAATTGCCCCATTTCCCACAGTCCACACATCTCCTTATGATGTTTCAGGCATGCCCACCACTTACTATGCTTGAACTTGTCTCTGTACATGACCTGCTTCTCTCACTTATATTAGCTTCCTGAGCCCTCTCAGCATTTTCGGTTGAAATCCCTGATCTACATATCCAGCTATTTAACTATTTCCAAAACACATCTCCATGTTTGCCTTTGTTCTAACCTCTATGCCATGCCACCCACAGCCTACCTAGAAATGGGTACCCATCCTTTAAGATCCAAATGAAGCTTCATCTCCCCAGTAAAGACTCATACAAGCAGAGTTGTGGATTTCCTCCTCTAGATTCTTGTTGCATCCAGTCCAATGCTCCATCATTATTATGTATTTATTGGTTTATAATGATCTGTTCCTGCTGCTGAACCGTGTGTTCCTCAAGAGCGGGGATCCTCCTTATCCTTGAATCACCAGCACCTCGTACAGATTTGGCACAGAGCAAACACTCAAATGCTTGTTAAATAAATGATAACTGGTTAAAGAGATAAAAAGGAAATTATAAAGTGTTCACTCAGTACAGATAATGACTATCTCTTGATGGGATCAGAGACAAGTTGGGTGGCACCAGAGTAGTTCCCTGAAGCAACAGCTATGTGCAGTCAATCTCATTTGGCACCAAGAGCTTGGTGCAGAGCCTGGCACACTCCGGGAGCTCATGGACAAAAAGACTGGAGTCCATCTGACCAAGGAGCATGACACTTGAACTTTATTGGGGGTTGGAGTGCTCCAGGGGCCACCCCACATCACTCTGGTCTAGAACACTGCCTCCAGCACATCTTAGGTCTGGGACCTTCAGCAAGTGACTTAACCTCCCTGCGGTTCAACATCTAAACCAGGAAAAACAATGGGAATGATACTACTTCATTACAGAATAGGTATGAGAAGGTAAACAAGGTACCAGGTGACATGCTGCAGCCGGTTAATATGTGTTTGTTTGGGCCCTGTGTCAGTCTGGGTTAGTAAAAGAGTATGTGGTTGTGTGAGCATGAGTGGGTATGTTCAATGAAATGTGGAACTACATACGTATGATCTGTGTTCCTATCCAGTTCTGATTCCTTGGGATACCCTCTCAAGGGAAGATTAAGGCACATACCCTAAAAGGAAGAAGCCTGTTCTAGAATGCTCAACAAAACCTACAAAGAGAGCTTAGCGTACTTCTTCCAGGAGAGCCCTGCCTTGCCCCAACCCCCATCCCATGGTGGCCACACACGCCATAGGTATGAACGCTGTACTCTCTTAACCCATTTTGGGTTGTCGTTTCCTCATCTAGGTAATGGAAATGGTAACCACTGCTTAGAAGGCTGGGTGGGTAACCTAAAAGCACTTCACCTGGTGTTAGTGTATGGCGCAGAAGCTCAATAAACACTAGGGTTCTTTCCCTCCGCTGGGGCCATAGGACTGCAGGCTAACAAGTGAAGAATGGCAGAGGAAGGGATACTGACTGTGTGTTGTACACTGAAGGGGATGGGCATGAAAGTTATGGGGACACGATGAGAGGATGGCCATAGGATTGTAAATGAGTGGAGAAGATGCGTGTGTATTTCTAAAATGTGGTGGTGGGGTGAGGGGTGGTAGGTTCTCATGGAGTCCTGAATACCCACAACCACTTCACACAGCACCCAGCTGACCTGGTGCAACCAGTTCCCACCTAACCAAAGAGGGCCAGACTGTGGTTAACCAAGCTTTCTGAGATTTCCCATAGACACCACAATAGGATTATTGATTGTGAGTGTATCTGCCACTGAACTGGACTTAACTTGAAGTTGTAGCCTTTTTTGAATGTTTCAAAAGATGTTTCATAGGAACACTGTTTATAAACGGTGAAAAATGACAAGAAATCCAAATATCTAAAAACTGGAGAATGGATGAATAAATTGAGGTGCAGCCATTGTGTGGAACAGTATACAGCAATAAAAATTAACAAATTATAACTCCTTTATCTGCATGGGTTAATCTCAAGAGCACAATGTTAGAAAAAGCAAGTTACAGAGGAATATGCATGCACAGTATGATGCCAATTACATAAAGTTTAAAAACATGCAAGATAATATATGTAGTTTATGGATGAATACATATGTGGCAAAAGTATAAATGCACACATGGGAATTAGAAACAGAGATACTGGCTTCTAGGCAAGGATGGGGTGGAGCTCACAGCTGGCTTCTAATAAGCTGTTCCTTAGCCAAAATCTGAAGCAAATGTGGCAAAATGTTAAGATTTGACATTTATCCCCCTACTTTGCTCTATGTTTGAAAGACTTTACAATTTTGAAAATTCAGGGCAACAAAGGGTCTCAGGCTGCCCCTGCCTCATCCTTTTGTACACACTCCTTTTTTGAGGGCCTGCTGCAACAGACATGAGACTGGGGTGGGGGGTCTCTATCACAGGTCTCTCACAGACCACAAATCATTTAAAGCTTCGTATGACCCTGGCATTTAAGGCTCAGACTGGTGAAGTGACTTATCTAAAGACAAGAAGTGTGATTAGATCCCAGGTTCCCAGGCCCCACTCTCATACCCTGCATCTGAAAATATGAATCCAATGCTGCTTGAGGTTCTCTCTCTCCATCTCTCTCTTCCCCTCCCCATGCTCATACTCATTCACACTCAGTCTTTCTCAAATAAATAAAATCTTTAAAAAAATAAGAGAATCTTAAACCTTAAAAAAAATAAAGTGGCAAACTTAAGCCCTAATAGATCAATAATTACATTAAATGTAAACGGTCTATATATCCAAACTGAAAGAGTTTAGCAGAATGCACTAAAAAACACAACCTGATTATATGTTGTCCACAAGAAACTCACTTCAAATGTAACAATATAATAAGTAGGCTTAAAGTAAGAAGATGGAAAAGATATATCATGCAAACATTAATTTTAAAAAGCAACAGCGACTGTATTGATATCAGATAAAGTAGACTTTATAATAAAGAAAATTACAAGGAAAAAGAGATATTGCATGGGTCTCTGTATACATACATATACAGACATTACACATGATGAAAGGATAAATCCACCAGGAAGATAGCAATCCTAAATGTGGATATAACAAATAATAGAGCTGCAAAATACAAGGAGCAAAAGCTAACAGAGCTAAGAGTAGATATAGGTGAATCTACAGTTATAGCTGGGGACTTAAACATTCCACTTGCAACAACTGATAGACCTACTAGACAGAAAATCAGAAGAACACAACAACATAATCAACCCATAGGATCTGACATTCTTAGAACACTCTATCCAACAAGAATAGAGTACACATTTTTCTCAAGCATTTGTGGAACATTCATTAAGGTAAACCATATCCTTGACTATAAACAAACCTCAATACATGAAAAATATTTGAAATCATGTTGTATTTTCTGACTATAATGGAATCGAACTAAAAATCAATTTAAAAGAGACAACAAGGACATCTCCAAGCACATGGAAATGAAACAACACAGTTCTAAACAATCATGGGTCAAAGAGGAAGTCTCAAAGAAAAATTTAAAATACATTGAACCGAGTAAAAATTAAAATACAGCACATCTAAACTTCTGGGATCTGAAACAGTACTTAGAAAATTTATGGCACTAAATGCTTACATCAGAAAAGTGGAAAGGCCTTAGATCCATAATTTGGAGGTTCCTTCCCCCAAGAAAATAGAAGAGAAAAACAGACCCAAAGCAAGAAGATTAAGGGAAAAATAAAGATAGGAGCAGAAATCAATGAAATTTAAAATGAAAAAAGTGACTGAGCAAAATCAGTGAAACAAAAACCTGGCTCTCAAAAAAAAATCAACAAAACTGATAAACCTCTAGCAAGATTAACAAAAGTCAAAAGAGAGAAGAGACAAATCATCAATATTATGAATAAAACAGGGATATCACTACAGATCCTGAGACCATTAAACAGAGAATAAGCAAATATTATTAACTACTTTACACTCATAAATTCAACAACTTAGGGGATCCCTGGGTGGCTCAGCGGTTTAGCGCCTGCCTTTGGCCCAGGGCGCGATCCTGGAGTCCTGGATCAAGTTCCACATCAGGCTCCCGGCATGGAGCCTGCTTCTCCCTCCTCCTGTGTCTCTGGCTCTCTCTCTCTCTCTCTCTCTCCCTCTCTCTCATAAATAAATAAATAAATCTTTTAAAAAAATTCAACAACTTAGAAGAAATGGACCAATATCTCAGAACCACAAACTACCAAAGCTCAATCAAGAAATGGATCACCTGAATAGTCCTAGGATTTAAAAAATTGAATTCAAAATTTGAAAAGCTACTGAAAAAGAAATCTCCAAGCCAAGGTGGTTTCACTGAGAATTCTACCAAACACTTAAAGAAAAATTAACACCAATTTTACACAGCCTTTTACAGAAGACAGAAAAGGAGAGAACACTCCCCCAACTCATTTCTGAAGTCAGTATACAGATCAATGGCTCAAAATAGAGAACCCATTAATAGACCCACAAATCACACCCAACTGATCTTGACAAAGGTGCAAAAATAATTCAATAGAGGGAGGTAGCCCTTTCAACAAGGGGTACTGAAGGGATTGACACCCACAGGCAAAAAAAACAAAACAAGCAAAAAACAAACAATAAAGGCTAAACCTCACACCTCACAAAGAATAAATTAACTAAAAGTGGGTTAGAGAAAATCTAAGGTGAGACAAAGGGTTCTTGGATTTGCTGCTGGAAGGACAAGCCACAAAATGAAAAATTGGTAAACTCAACCTCATCAAAGTTAAAATGTTTTGCTTTGCAAAATCCCATGAAAATAAAAGCTGCAGAGTGTTGGAAAGTATTTGTAAATCACATAATCAACAAAGGACTAGTATCTAGAATACATAAAGCACTCAACAGCAGAAAAATGAACAATCCAATTAAAAAAACAAAGGCCATGAACAGACATTTCACTGAGGAGGATATACAGATGGCAAATAAGCACATGAAAAGATGGTCAACATCGGTAGTCATTAGGGAAATGTAAGTTAAGACCACAGTGCAGTATCACCACACCTATCAGAATGGCTAAACTTAAAAAAAAGAAAAGAAAGGAAAAAAATAAAACAACCCATAGTGACCACACCAAATGCTTGTAAGGATGCTGCGAAACTGGATCACTCATGCCTTGCTGGTGGGAATGTGAAATGGTACAGTCATTCTGGTAAATAGTCTGACAATTTCTTTAAAAATTAAGCATGTGATTACCATGCAACTTGGCAATTGCACTTGAGCATTTATCCCAGACAAATGAAAATTTATGTTCACAGACAAACCTATTACATAGATGTTCATAGAAGCTTTACTCATAACAGCCCCAAACTGGAAACAACCCAGATGTCCTCCAACAGATGAGTGGTCAAACGAGCATGGAATACTACTCAGCAAAGAGAAGGAGTAAACTGATAGAACAACTTGCAAGGATCTCAAGAAAATTATGCTTGATGAGAAAAGCTAGTATTTAAAGGTTACATAAGATATGAATTCCTCCATATAACATTGTTGAAATAATAAAACTATACTATACTCTTGGAGAATAGACTCTTGATTGCTGGGGTGAAATGCAGGTAGTGGGTGTGAATACCAAGTGGTAGCACCAGGGAGATCTTCAGTGGTGAGCAAACAGTTCTGCATCTCAATTGTGGGAATGGTTATACAAATCTACACATGTGATAAAATTGCATACATACAATACATACACTCATATACCGAATGCACTGTGAAATCTGAATCAGCTTTGTGGATTGTACCAATATCAATTTCCTGCTTTTGATACTCTTCTATAATTATGTAAGATGTCAACGTTGGGGAACACTGGGTGAAGGGTCACAGACCCCCTGTATATTTTTTTGGAACTTTCTGTGAATCTGTAATTATTTCAAAATAAAGAGGTTTTTTTTTTGTTTTTAGTAGGTTGGTTTATGTATTTGATGTATTTATTTCCTAAAATGTCCGAGCTGGGTTTTTTCAGGAGAGGCTGTAAGCCACTATATGGGAACAAGGAAGGGAGGAAAACCAGCATTTGCTGAGAACTTGCTCTGGGCCAGACAGATCATGTACATGATCGTATTTACTTTCAAGACAACCCTGACAAGGTTGGCATTTTATTTTCATTTCATGATGAAGACAACGAGACTTGGATTCAGGGCTTGCCCAAGTTAGTAGCTAATAATTCCTGATTGAAGCTGATAATTAGAAAGTGCTTATGTGTGTGCTAAGTGCCATGCATAGATTATCTCATTTAATCCTCAAAATAACAATGTAAGGCAGGTACTGGTATTACCCTCATTGTACAGGTGAGGGTTCTGAGGCTCAGAGAGGTAAAGTGACCTTCCCTAGATCACACAGCACTGAAGATGTGGAATGAGGATCCAAGACAGATGTGTAGGAATCTGACGCTCTTCGCCTCAACCCCAAAACACTTCTGAAAGTAAAGTGGGGTAACAAATGCATTTCAAATACTGGAATTAAAATCACAAACTTAGTAACAAAAAGGAAATGCATTTCAGGTTTTTAGGCAGAAATGATCCCTCTTTGGTGCTCTCAAAAAAGCCCTATGTAGTCTCCTTCCCCAGCCTTTAGAGCCCCTTTTGCATATATATTGCCATAGGTCTGCCTCTCCCTCCAAGCGTTAAGTTACGTAAACTCCTAGAGAGATAGAACTGTGGTTTACACGTGTTTGTGACCCTAGAGCTTGCCATGATATAGGGACACAATGATGTCTGGTGCAGGAACAAAAGGAAGTAAAGATCAGGGGCACCTGGTTGGCTCAGTGGTTGACCATCTGCCTTTGGCTCAGGTCGTGATCCTGGAGTCCTGGGATTGAGCCTCCCACGGGGAGCCTGCTTCTCCCTCTGCCTATGTCTCTACCTCTCTCTGTGTCTCTCATGAATGAATAAATAAAATCTAAAAAAAGAAAAGAAAGTAAAGATCACGTTCAATCCTGTGAACAATTCTCTCCTCACTAAGGGGGCTGGACCTGGGAATATTTGAGAGTGCATCTCTTATCAGCACCCCATTGGCCTGGGCTGGGTAGATTGGTGGACTTGGCTGTCTTTGATACTCCATCACAACCACCAGTTTGTCCTACCTCAGCAGAGCCAATTGTTCTATTTTCAGGATTTTTGCAAGCCAGTTGTTAAACTGTTTGTAGCTTGAAATCAGCCATGGTAAGAATATTTATGCCACAAAAATTGGCAAATGCTACATAGCAGAGCACCCACATTACACACATCAGAACTGGTTGTTAAACATTTATCGGCACACCACTGATCACAAACATTTGGTTGCAGCACTTTGGGACATGTAAAAAAGCCCCGAGAGGAAGGGGCAAAAGTGAGCCTTCTCTGGTGCCTCAAATGTTCTATATGTTGATCCGGGGTGGTGGTTACACACAGTCGTGTGCATATGAAGAAATTTACCAAGCTGTACATTTATAACTAGTGTGCTTTACGCAATTTATGGCATGTATGTTTTCCTCAATAAAAATGAACTCCCAGACTATGCAAAGAGCTATAAATTGATCCTGGATGCCCCCTGTGGAGACCCCACTTATCAAGATGCAGGATGAGCCCCCAACCATATTGATCTATGTCACAGATGACGCAGCTCTGTTCAGTGCATTATCTACTACGCAGGAGGGGGCAAAGGGGGTACAAACAGCAGCTGGCATCAAGAATCTGAATCCCTCTGCATCTTTTCTTTGTTGCTGCTGCTGTCATCTCTCACCTATGTTATTCCTGGCTCTGTGGCTAGAGACGGTGCTGTTTGCTAACGGGCAGCATGACTCACTACTCGGCAGATCATTTTTCTAATTAAGTGGAGAGATGGATGGATATTTTCCCATACTTGGGGAGAAGCCTCATTCACTTGGATCTTTTTACTGGATTCACTCAACTTTACATTTCAGGGGAGATTTTCTCCACTTTAAAAGAATATAGTACAAAAAACCTGCCCCCTTCAGATGATCGGACTTTTAGAGAAAATGGAGAGGAAGCTAAGCACTTCTCAAAAATGCACCCTAAGCACTTCTCAAAAACACACCCTCACCGGGGAGAGGAAACCACCTTTCCTGAGTTTCTTCCATGAAGTTGCCCTAGATGGGAAGGCCCAGCTCCCTCTTTTATCTCTAGAATGCTGGCTGGCATTTAACCTTTCTGATACAATCCCTGTGCTTTCCCTGCCCCCTTTCCTCTCAGCAAACCTGAGGAACAACTTGCTAGGGGCAGTTGCTTTACTCTGGGAAGGGATGATGGGAGCTTGCAGACAGAGCCTGTGAACCGGGAAGTGGACACCACTCGGGACAGGGAGAGGGTCTACCTGCAGGAACAGGAGGTCTGGTTCTGTGCCAGCCCTTCATGGGGAGGCAGGAGCAGCCGGGATGGGATTTGAAGGGTGAACAAGGACAAGTTTGCCCAGTGTCAACATCAGAGTCTTGAGAAAGCACAGTCTGTTCCCCATCTCCCTTCCAGGCTCAGAAATAATCCCTCAGATAAGCCTAGCTCAAGCCCCAAATTCCCAGAGTACAGTGTAGACAGATATTGCTGTGAGGCTTTGTTTTTAAGTAGGGTGGTGGTAGCTCCTGGCAGTCCCATTCAGCCCCTTTCAACTAGAGTCATGAAGGTCACCCATCCACTCAATCCCCTCCCATTTTTGCCCAGGCAGGGTGAGCAGGCCCTGGCATTGATCTCACTGCATCTTCACTGTATTCACTGGCCCTTAAGCAACCTGCCACTTATGAGTCCAGGCCTGAAGCCCAAGCCTACTAGGATAGGGTTATACTTCCCACTTGGCTTCTGCAAAGCTTTTTTCCATAGGGTCTACTTCCTATCACACACACACACACACACACACACACACACAGACAGACACACACACACACACACACACACACATGAGTCTATGCCATGCCTAAGCCTTCTACACCCAAAGGACCACCCAAGAACCAGTATTCCCAACCTTGCCCCTTCCTCAACAGCCTAGGTGGCTGAGATCCCAGCATGCCTGCTGCTCAAGTTATGACAACTCACTGAAGTCACTAAGAACAGTCCTAGGATGCTCTTGGCAAATACAACCAATGCTTGGCCCACCTTTGGTGCTAAAGGCCCCACCAGAGCCCCCCTCTACCCCTAATGTCCAAAAATAGGCCTGGCCTGCCCCTTCAGCCTGGGAGATGTTGGGCTAATAACCTTCTGAATCTCTGCTGGTTCCTGACCTTCAGAGTTCTTACCAGTGGTTGAAGTCATGTTTGGTGCTCAGGCCCAAGTCTCTTTCAGGAGGGACTGTTGTCAGGTGAGACATACCCACTATATTGCCAACAATGTCAGCACTTATCATGCCCTCATCAGGTCACCTGAGTGTACTAGAAGCTAGTGCCTCTTCCCCTCTCAAATTGGCTGGGATGTGGGCAAGGGAAGGGAGGAACAGCGACCTGGAAAAGGAGGTCAGGTGGGAGGATCAGCTGCCATGTTGGGTTGCTGGTTTCCCCACATAAGCAATGGGTGCCAATAGGCATTTAACAGATGCATGTTGAATACATATATAAATAAATTCATGGATGAATCCTCAAATATACAGGGAAAACATTCTGGAGTTCACAGACATCTCTATCACCCACCCAGTCTGCCTTCTCTACCTCTTTGTGTTTTCCTTCTTTCAGCTAAGTATCATTCAGTCCTTTTCTCTGAAGTGTAAACTGAGTCTTTAAAAATTAAGAACCTTGCTTGTAGGCAGCCCAGAAAGTTGAAAACAACCCCAAGAAGACCTTGCAAGGCTCCTGACACTCTGCAAATGCAACTCAAACAGACTGAACCCCACTGAACATGACTGAGAGGTTATGTGCTACCAGAGGGTCCTGGACAGACATACATCTGGGGCTGGACTTTGCCCCGTCTGCCTTCCTCATGGGGTTCCTAGCACCCCTCTGGCTCCCAATCCTCTAGCAGCAAGCCCAACACTATTACAGTCCTAAACTCCCATCCATTAGGGGTCCAGTAGGCAGCTCACAAGTGTGGTGGGGGGCCAGGCTGCATGGACCAAGCCTCTCTTGGAGCCTACAGACAGACACCTGAACACAGAGCCCCTAGTGGAGTCACTGAGAGGAACATGGCCAAAGCCCATCCACCTTCTCCCTGCCTCAGTTACCAAGGTGCTTGGATATCCTGCGGGTCCCCCTCCCATTTCCCACCAGGCCTGTATTGGACCCCCAGACCTCACTGACAGGGCAAAGGTTAAAATGTCCCGACCACGTACCTAGTCATTCCAGCAACTTTCCCAGCAGTCCTCCAGATCGCTTGCTTGGGAGCTGGAGGAGGGGACAAAGTGAACGGACAAGGCTGGTAGGGAAAGCTCTGGGCTCCGTAACCTCCTGGCCAACTTAAGAGTTTCCAGACTAAGGCCGGAGGAGGGACAAGCAAAGGAGAGAAAGGAAAAGAGGCAGGACCAAAGCTAACCCCCTTTTTTTTCCTTCCTAAACTCAATCCAGATTCGCTTTCTGAGGGCTGCTTGAAACTGATCCCCACAGCTCTGACTTGTCCTTTCTTAAAGACATAGTCTCCACTTTGGGGTGGTGGTGGTGGGGAGGCAGAGAGAAGAATCTCACCTGGCCAAAATATGTCCCAGAACAAAAGATGGGGAGGGGGAAGGCAAGATGATTGTGAAGCCTCATATGTCCCACTCCTCCACTCTTGATTCAGACTCAGAGCTGGAGGTTTAGTTGAGATTCTCTCAGAGCACCCCACTCAAGACCTCTGCTGGGTGACTCAAAAGACCCTGGTAGGGACATAGGGCCATGGTGGGAAGTGGGGCAGTTTCCCAGGAATGGCAGGTTAGGGGTCAAGGCTGAAGTCTGCAGGTGAGTGTGGGAAAAGGTGCACAGGACTCGGAGTCCTGCCTCTACCACTACTCCCTATGTAACTGAGAGCAAGTGGCTTTCCTTTCTCAACATGTGAAAACATAATAATCACAGCCCTGCTGAGCTCCAGGCTTGCTGCAGTCTTCTGTTACAGCGGAAGGCCCCTTGGGGACCTGGAATCTGACCCTCCTCACTGTCTCCCCCCCACCTACGGCTCCACGCATGCTGTTCTGCTCTGGCTGCCAGATATTTACATAGATTGGAGTTGGGACTTTCTGCTGGGTTGAGTGGGGTGGAATCTGGGCGTGAGTTTGTGAGTGGGTGGATGGGGAGCTGCTGTGTGTGTGTGTATATGTCAGGGGAGGAGGAGGAACAGTCTGTCTCCCGTGCACTTGCAAGGTGTTAACAACCTACTGTTCGAGGGCACAGAAAGAGGCTGTGCCCACATCCTCCTCTTCCCTTAACCCCCGTATTTCCCATTTTCCTCTGTGGAAAAACCACCTAGGCCCTCAACCTGGCAGGGCTTGGAGCCAGGGTCTGGCCCTGGTGGCTCCGCTTTAGCTCTGTCTTAACTGCAGACTCCTACCTCTCTTCCTCCCTAAAGCCACCCATTTCCTCTCCACACCTGAGCTCCTGTTCCTTTTCATCCCGTGTGCAGAGCAAGGCATGGACTCCAAGTCTCTCCTTCCTTCCTCACTGTCCCCAAATAGCAGCACACAGCCCCATTTCCTTTTGAGGGCATGGTTCTGAGCTGTTTCCACATTAGAATCTCCTGAAGAGCTTTGGAAAAAAATGCTGCTAGTTGAGCCTCAGCCCTGGAGTCAGATCCTGTTAGTCTGGGGGTGGGGGTGGGGACTGGGCACTGCCATAATGAGAACTCTGTGGGTAATTTTAATGTGCAGCCAGAGGGCCAAGCCCCAGATCTGAGGGCTTCTACTGCTTATCACACCCGGGGAATCCTAGCAAGGGCGGCCAGGTAACAGATATGGGGAAGGTCAAAGGGCTGGCATCTCCTGAAGTGTTCTTCCAGAAGCCTTGGGTTCCCTTCATGCACCCCTCTCAGGAGAAAATAATGGCAATGGTTCACAGAGTGTCAGACACAGTAGGGCTTCTTCTGGCTTACCTCACTGCACCCTTCGGACCCTTCTCATCTTAGCAGGTACCATTATCATTTTCATTTTACAGTTGGGGAAATGGAAGCATCAAGAGTTGAGCAATTGGTTCATGAATGTACAAGGGGCAGAGCTAGGATTTGAACCTGGCTTACCTCACTGCACCCTTCTGGCTTACCTCACTGCACCCTTCGGACCCTTCTCATCTTAGCAGGTACCATTATCATTCTCATTTTACAGTTGGGGAAATGGAAGCATCAAGAGTTGAGCAATTGGTTCATGAATGTACAAGGGGCAGAGCTAGGATTTGAACCTGGGCAGGTAGCTGTCAGCCATCATTTCCCATCTTCCCCAGGCTGCCAACCATCAAGCCTAGTACTACTCTCAGATGTTTCTCCCTCTCCCTGGAGGTGCCCTCAATCCATACCCCAGGTCGGGAAATGCTCTGGGGCTGAAAAAGTGGTGTCTTCTAGTGTGCATTCAGGTGTCCTTTGTCTTGGAGTGAGGGGTGGGGGTCATCTGTATTTGAGGGAACTGTAGTTGAGGGCTGGCACTCATTTTTCAGGGAAAATAGAGCCGCGGGGGTTAATGGACTCTAGTCAGACATACCTGGATGCATGTCCCAGCTGGGCCACTTACTTGATGGTGCCCGTAGAGACAAGGCTCCCTCCTTGCTAGCCCTGGTCTCTTCATTTGTCAAGTGGAATAATTACGCCTCACTCTCAGAGTCATGAGGCTGTGGTACCAGCATATAGGTGGAATGCCTGGCATTAAGTGGCACTCTGTGCACCCGCTTCCCAAGTATTTAGCCCACCATCTATCAGAAAAGCCTTCTAGGGCAGGCCGTGGCCCCTATTGGCAGCCTGGTGTTGCCGATGGACCCTTTCTCAGAAAAAAAATGCTTTTAAATGCATCTAATACATTGTGAAGGATGACAAAAGAAACTGATTACTGGATCCTGAACTACAATTTATAATCTAGGCATATGTGCTTCTTGATTAACACATTCAATATAACAAGATCTAGCAGTGGGTCTAATGACTACCTTCGTTTTGAGGTAGTGACGAGCATTAACAATTTTCTGAGATCCCTCCAACAAGTGGAAGGTGATATGAAGAGCCGTGATTCTACTAGTGGCAGTCACAGATGCTGTTAATGGCACTGGGGTTTATTGCTCTGGAGACAGGGATGTCTGCTCCTCTACTCTTTAGCTGTGTGATAGGCCAACCTACTTAGTCTCTCTGTGCCTGTCTTCTTCTACGTGAAACGAGGGTGGCTCTGAGCATGAGTTAATAAAGTATCCCTCAAGTGCTTAGATCCTCACCTAGGACCATAGCAGATGCTCTGTCAGTGGTAGCACTTATTGTTTTCTATAAATGGGCTTCCACAGATTAGGGTGCAGATCCCACCCCCAGGGCAAAGCCCTACTACCAGAGAAGTCCCCCTACAATGCAAAAATGACTCCAACCAACACCTCGCATGATACCATGCCACTTGTATTCTTTGGACACCTGGGGTCTTTAAATGTTTCCTTTAAGACACATACCAAGGCCAGCTCTTCTGAGGCCTTTTCAGAGACTGCCTGCCCTTGGGCTTCACCTCAGGAGAGTCCCCCAAGGCCTTTCCCTGTAGAGGAGATTTCACTCACTGACCCCCTCCCCCAGCTGCCCAAGGCGCCTGCCATAGTCACTGGCTCTGCCACAACCCTGGGCTCCCCAGCTAAGAGTCTGGAGTGTGCCTACAAACTTGTAACAAACTAAAGAGTGACTTGGGAAATGTGCGGCCTCTTTAAGTTTTTTTTTAAGATTTTATTTATTTATTTATGAGATACACACAGAGAGACAGAGACATAGGCAGAGGTAGAAGCAGGCTCCCTGCAGGGAACCCAATATGGTACTCAATCCCAGGACCCTGGGATCACAACCTGAGCTGAAGGCAGATGTTCAACCACTGAGCCACCCAGGCACCCCTGTGCAGCCTCTCTAACATATTGCAGTTATCATGGGTCAGGAACGGGGTGGGGGAGGATCAAAGCTACTCTTGCCCCATGCAGATGTGGCACCCAAGTCAGGCCCTCTCTCCTTCCATTCTCCACCCCCCCCCCGCCCCCGACTTTAGTCTGCTCTGCTGCCTGGGCTTTCCTGATCCACGCTTCTGTTCCTGTTGCATGCCAGGAATGTCAACAGCCCAGAGGAAGCTCACTGCTCAAGACTCCAAGCTCCTTGAACACCACCCTGCTCCACATCCTGCCAAATCGGAGAGGAAGAAAATGAGGCTGCCATAGGTGAACGCAGCTGTCCAAGGTCTGAGAGCCCGCAAGAGGGAGGGCTGGCACTGAGACCCAGGTCAAGGGGTCACAGAATCTGGGTTCTAGAAAGACGTTTAGTGCCATTCCCATTACATCACCTGCCTTTCAGAATTACCCCCCCCCAAAAAAATCCTATTTTTTCAGGTAACAACTGGAAGTATTGTTTTTGCCAGAACCATAATTGCTACTTCCTCTTCTGTGTGCTCATTTTGAAAAGAGCAGACAATACTCCGTCTCCTTCTCCCATGTCTCCCTCAGGCTCCTAAAGGTAGTCCTTGAGCAGCTGTCAACCCAAAATTTTTCCTTATCTGTTCTAGGCATGGGCTGCCTCTGCCTGCTCACCACCACGTTCACAAATATTTCTACTGGCCTGGACCCACAATCGGTTTGCCAATCTTATGTTATTAGACTTCCCTGTTGCCTGGAATCTGCTGGAACGTACTAGACTATGTCTGCCTCTACTTCTGCTGCCCTAACACCTGATATGGAACCTGGCACAGAGTGGACATTTGGTCCTTCAGAAATGAGTGAACAAATGCCAAGAAGATGCTGGGGCCGCAAGGGATAAAGAGGAATAAGACACATTTCTCTGCCCTCCAGGTGCTTAGAACTTACTTATGAGGACAAGATATATAAAGTCAGAGAAATATGGGAAGGGGGAATGAGGCTGCCATGTTTGACTTTCCCTGCAGACCAAGCAGATGCCTGGGGCACTGTAAACTGGCTGGAATGCAAGAGCTTCTGGGTACAGGGGCACAGCAGGCCAGGTCATGGAGGCTGCAGCTCAGATGAAAGGGGGCATTAAGTGAAAGTATCAGGCTGTAAATAGGGCTGCAACAGTTGGGAAAACCAGATGTAGTTTCCAGGGACCAGAGACACCAAGGTGGCCAAAGCAGGTTCAGAGTGGATAAGGAAGAATCTAGAACTATTTCGCCAAGGCCTAGTGTGTAGCTGCAGAGTCTTATCAGTAATACTGGGGTGGGGGGGAGGGACCAGAGGCAGGAAGGCAGGGGTTACCTGAGAAGTGTCTGAATGAGAATAGAAGCAGTGAGAAAAGAAAGGCAGAGCCAGGGTGAAAATGGCTAAGGAACCAATCTCATCTGGTGACCAAGAAGCTGATGATATTGACACTGAAATGGGCAAGCGGCTGGAGGAGTGCAAGCGTAGCTTTAGGTCTTTTTACACCTTAACTTCATGGATTCACTCATCAAACATTTATGAAGCACCCATGATGCAGCCCTCAACTCTGTGTGTGTATAGGTACATGGGTCTACACATCTTAACCTTTAGAAAATCCTCGAGACCTCTCCAGCCCCTTTGCCTTCGGGGAGAACAAGGGAGGGTAAAAGAGGCTCCTAGATCTTTGCAACTCAGAGTGTGTTCTGTGAAGAAGCTGTATCTCTGTTACTCAGAAGCATGTTAGAAAATGAAGAATTTCAGACTCCATCCCAGACCTTCTGAAATAGAATTTGCACTTTGCTTCTTAAACGTTACCATACAAACCGTCATCTAAAGATCTTGTCTATGTTGCTGGCCCATGGATCACGCAGTGAATAGCAAAGAACTAGGTCACAGAAAGGGGCCAGTGTGCTGGGGATGGAGCTCTTCATAGGAGGCCTAAGGGAAACTGAGCAAGCTAGGGTTATGGGTTTATTTGTGGAGGCCCCTTCAGGCAGGTATGGAAGTAAGTTCCTAAGCAGCCTCTCCCCAGGCTTTCCAGAAAGCTGCTCAGTGCTGTCTCTGGTCTGGAATGAGGCCTGGTGGCTCCCACATAATCTAGCCCAAACCTAGAGGGGGAACCACATAGTGGTTCAGGTCCAGAGCCCTGCCTCCCAATGGAAAGTCCTCTGAGCAGTATGTTCTTTGAGGACTTAGCAACATGATGGTCTACAGCTGGCTAAAGAATTAAAGTGTTGGGGGTCCTAGCCAACATCTCTTCCCATCAGAGACCCAACTAACGGAGGATAAGAGAGGATGGCCCCCAGCTCATTCTTTGTTGGGAATATAAAACTCATAGGGTAACCATCTGTGACAGTGAGTTTTACAAGTTCACATGTATGCAGATTTCTTTTTAAGATTTATGTATTTATTTTTGAAAGAAAGAGAGTTCTTTTTAAGATTTATGTATTTATTTTTGAAAGAAAGAGAGACAAAGAGAGAGAGTATACAAGGTGGGGGGAGGAGCAGACTCCCCATAATGTGGAGCCCTAGGTGGGGCTCAATCTCAAAACCCACAAGATCATGACTTGAGCCCTAGTCAAGTGTCTGATGCCCAACCCTACTGAGCCACACAGGTGTCCCACGTATGTGGATTTTAATAAATCTTTAAGGAACTACATCAGGTAGTAAAAGTATGGGTGATTTTTATTTTCTTCCATGATACTTTTCCGTGTTGACCACAAGTTTAAAAATCTGTAACTAGTGGATCCCTGGGTGGCTCAGTGGTTTGGTGCCTGCCTTTGGCCCAGGGTGTGATTCTGGAGTCCTGGGATTGAGTCCCACCTCGGGCTCCCGGCATGGAGCCTGCTTCTCCCTCCTCCTGTGTCTCTGTCACTCTCTCTATCATGAATAAATAAATAAATAAAAATTTATTTTAAAAAATCTGTAACTAACAAAGGCTTTATTTAAAAAACCCAATTAATACAAAGGAAAATCATGGCAATATACAAATTAGTGCTGACTTTTGTGGTGTAATTGATTGTATGGAATTTGAGAGAGATTTCCAAAGTGATAGAGTAGATGGGATGGAAAAGAAGTGCCTAAGATCCCCAAGCCTTTATTCTGAAGTTGGGCTAAGCCAAAGTCAAAACCTGGATCTCCTGAAATGCAAAGCTGCTCAGCACTGGTCAGGTCCTAACCTGGGTACATGTATTCATTTCTAGGATCAGAGATTCTTAGAACTAGAGGAATCTGAGCAACTACAGGGTCAACGTTGTTCTTTTTTTCTTACAGGATGGAATCAAGGTGCGAACAGGTGAGGACACTGAGGGCTCTGTACCTTGGCACAGGCTCTTCCCTCTGCTGGTATCACCCTCTCTTCTGGCCCTGTGTGCCCAGCTACTATCCACTCTTCCTCAAGATCTGGTTCAAACATCAGGTACTCTTGTGGGGTAGGTGCCTTCTGCACTCACAAAACACTGGATGCATTCCTCTATCTTTCACTTGACAATATATTTAGCGCCTACTGTGTGTGTCTGGCACTGCTACAGGCACCCGGGACACATCAGTGACAACAAGTCCCTGCCCTAATGTGCAGTGATTAAGCTACATCATTTATTCCTTCAGCAAATATTTATGGATCACCTATGTGTGGAGCCCTGTGTGAGGCATAGCTGCATTAAATTTGGGGTAACTATTCAATAGCTTTGGCCTCTTCCATCTCCCCTACTGCTAGTACCTTGTGAACACTGTGAATGTTGTCTGAATCAGTGAATAATGGCATGGCTGAGGTCACACAGCAACCTTGAGATGGGGCTGGCATGGAAACCCTGGTGCCCTCCCTGATGGCCGGAGGGCTTTCTCCTGCCCTTCATTACAGTTAGGCCAAATCCCTATCATCTCCCTCACCTCAGCTGGGAAAGGCCAGAGGGGAGAAGATGAAGGGCTGGGCTACTTAGCCTTGGAGACTCATCCTATCAAGGACCCTCTCTGGGGATGGTGGGGGGAGTCCCCTGCTTCCACAACTGCTCCAAAGCTTGAGGGAAGCCAGAAGAGGCACTCTCCAACAGGGCCCCTCGGCTCCATCGCTCTGCACGGGGACTGATAATTTTTAGGGATATTTCATTTCGGTGTCAAAAACCAAGCCGCTGCTGGGGCTGCAGAGAGACATTTCCCACCCAGCCCACCGCCTGAGCCCCCGGATTCTTTTCCTCTGAGCCAGAAGCAGTGCCCGACTGCGCGGCTGCACTGCAGCGCCCTCTCTCGGGAGCGGGGCTGCCTTAGCCTTTGGGTGCGGCGGGGGAAGAACGCGGGAGGGAGCGGGGCCGCTTCCAAGGAGCGTCTTGTTCCGGAGGTACTGAGGGACCGTGAATCATCGCGCGGGCTCTGCCCGCGCTGGTCGCCCACGCAGCCCCGTCGCCCCGCCGCCTCTGCACGCACCCGGTGACGCACCAAGGCGCCCGGAGACGCTCTGCGCACAAAAAGCAGCCCCCGGCAGTTCCCGATGGCAGCTGTGCGCCAGCACCTGCTCCGCCAGCCGGTGCCTAACTCTGCTCCAACCCCCGCGTCCTGGAAGCTTCCGGCGCTGGAGGCCCCACTCGCTACCACTCTCCAGAAGTCTTTGCCACTAAACTCAGATAGTTTTCTCGCGCGGCCTTAACAGAGGGGGAGAGTTAGAATGAGAGAAAGGTGAAGCGAGGGCCAGCGTTAAGAAGCCAAGAAGCAGAGGTGTGTGTGTTGGGGGGGTGGGGGGGGCAGTAGATTAACCGGTTATCTGACTCCAAATTTCATGGTGAGCTTTCCACAGCATCCAGCTGCAGCGTCTTCCTAGCATCTGCCCAGCACGCACAAACGCAGAAAGAGAAGGTTGGGCCACCTCAGAGGACTTTCAAAATCAAGCACTAGAAGAAATACCAACGATTTGGGAAATAAAAGAAAAGGTGTAAATGACATTTGAGAAGAAAGTCGCGGGGGGGGGCGTTGCTGGGCTGGACTCTGTAAACATGTTTTATGGCGGAGCAGAGGACATGATCAGAGCTTTGAGTTAGGAGGGTGCACAAAGGGAAAAGAGATCCAAGAAATGGATCTGAGGTAGTCCAGTAGTAGCACTTAGCAGGGTCTAAGTCTGAGCCATGAAAATGGGGGGGGGGGGGAAGAAAGGGTGGGAAAAGACTTAGTATTGGTTGGATTTTAAAGGTGAGGTAAGTAAAATCCACATAGGACTTTGTACCTCTCAAGGTATTTACTGCAATTGATTTTGCCTTCTTTACTAGAATGATGGTTTGTCGGCCTTGTTAGGTGCTAAAATCCATACAGTAGTGCTGGTGGCTTAGGCCCCACTCCTGCCTTGTAGACCATGACCCTGACTGTGTGTGGGGAGGAGAGTACATACGTCCTGGGGCAGTGTCCACCCTGTCAGCCAGATGGAACATGGGTAGGGCAGAGCTCCCTGCCCAGACCGCATCTGCACATCCCCAAGAACCTCTAAACCAGCCCCTATATCCTCCTTGGGAAAAGTCTGGAGGGCTTCAATTAAACTCTAAGACTGCCTTATGCTACTGAATATCCTTCTAGGTCTACAGTTTGCCAGGGCAACTGAGTAGGCAGCTCTACCCCAAGGCCAAGGATCAAGACTTTCCAACTGGCTGTAAGTGCCTGCTGCCAGCTAGTGACACTCAATAACATACCACTGGGCAGGCAGCATGGCTCCATTGTGGTAGAATGGGCCATTTTTGTTCCAGAGTAAATTTTCTAGGCATCAGCACCCCCACCGAGACAGAAACTCCACAGAACTGGGGAATGGTATGTCAGCAGTGGACCCAAAAGTAGTCAGGTCCACCTCCATACCCATACTGTAGTCTATCCAGAACATCAGGCCCAACAGGCCCAGCTACTAACCCAGTTCATCTTCCCCTATATGCCCTATAGGGATGGACACGAATGTGAGCACGCTCCTAGGAATGGGTGTTTCTATAGTTCCTCAGAACTTGACCCCATAGACAGCAGCATGGAATAAGGGGCCACTCCTAATTCCTGGTACTCCCTCCTCCCACCATGTATACTTGCTGTCATCCTGGACTCTCCCAGATAGAAAATCACGACCCCACTGTCTCCTAATGCTACTGTGTGCTGCTTGTCTACCTCAACCACTCCTTACTCCCTTCCTTAAAGTCCAACGAAGTATGTTATCAAGCCAGAATTTAGTTTTTTTTGTTGTTGTTTCTTTCTAATCAGGAAAAGGATTTGCCCCCACTTTGGGAATACCACTGAACCTAGTGCCCAGAGTCCATGTTTCTAATCAATATTTACTCTTGGAGTCTAAAGTACAGTCTTTTACAAATACACAGAAACAAATGGGTGTGCAAGTGGGAGAGGGTCCTGTGGGGAGTTACTTATCCCCTAAACATCTTTCAGGTCCATCTCCATACCCGTCAGGGTCCCTGGCATTCTTTGTGAAGGAGGAAAAATTGCATGAAAAAAAAGGAGCAAAGATTTCAGTTTTCCCTAAATTAATCTGTGAATTCATTACCATCCCAATAGAATCTCCACAGGAATTTTTTGTGGAATCTGACAAACTGATTTGAGCAAGGATATGTAAAGAATATGCACAAGAAAAGCTAAAACAATTTTTTTTGGGAAATGCAGTGAAGGAGAATTTATTATACAAAATATCAAATCTCTAATAATTAATAAGGTACAGTATTGGCTCAGAACTAAACAAATAAATGAGTGAAATAGAATAGAAAGCCCTCAAACCAACACATGTCAAGATATTAAATAAGTAATATTAGTGGCATTTATAAGCCAGAGCTGAACGGATGAGCTATTCAATACAAAGTATTGGAACAACTGGCTTTTCATTTGGAAAAAACTAGATCTCTAACCATATACTAAATACACCCGCACACATGCAATTTTGGATAGCTCAAACAACTAACTATAAAAAATAAAGCATATCTATAACTACAATAAAAATATGTAGATGCATATATTTGTGACTTTGGTGTAGAGAAATCCTTTTTAAACAACGCATACAACACAAAAGGCATAAAAGCATGATTGATACATCTGAATCTACATCAAAAAAAATTTCCTAGACAAAAGACACCATCAATAAAGGTAAAAGACAAATGATAAACTGGGAGAAATATATTATTTGCAATATATGTATTAGGTCAAAAGTTAGTATCTCTCTCTATGTATATATGTTAATATATATTTAAAATATCTATATCTATCTATTGATTCTGTAGATCCATAAAAAAGGCAAACCATCTTAAGGAAATATGGCAAGGTATTTGGTCAGTCAATTCAGAAGGAGAAGTACAAATTGCCAATGGACATTTGAAAAAATGCTTGACTTCTAGTACTCAAGGAAAAGCAAATGAAAACAAACATCAGATACCATCTTTCACCCATCAGGTTGGTAATTAAACCTCTGATTATATCGAGTGTTGACATGGAGGTGAACAAAACTGCTATTCTCATACTCTACTGGGCAGATTACAGAATTACTGGCAGAAATTTGGAAGCATCTATTAGTATGTAAAATGCATGTCCCCTATATCCAGCAACTCCATTTCTTAGCATCTATCCTAAGGAAACTCTTGCACATGTACACAAATGTTTATTGAATGGATGCTTATGGAAATAATTGGCCATCACAATTTAGAAACAAGCTAAGTTCATAAAATAGGTAAATAGTTAAATAAGCTGCTGAGAGTCATACTCTGCAAAGTTATGTAACATTTTAAAAGATTAAGTCTGGATTTCTCCTTCTGGGAAGACAGTAGATATACATTTCCTTATTCCTCCCACTAAGTAAAACTACAAACTAAAAACTAAGTACAAACCAAAGCCCTCAACATTATAAATAAATCAACACAGAAGACTCTGGAAGGTGGAGGGAAGAAGGTACAACAGCAAGAGACCTCAGAACTCTAGGAATGACATGGTGGTATGTTCCCTGGATTTCTGTTTTGCTTTGTATATCTCAGAGTTGAAGCTCAAAAAGCCTGCAATCTGGAGCCACCAATGGGTGGAGACAAAACCAAAACCAAAACCAAATAGCCTGTGCCTCTAACCAAAGGACCAGAAAAGGAGGTAGACTAGCAAGGCAGAGAATTTAACTGCTTTACTTTAGGCAAGTATCCTAGGAAGAAAAAAATGTGGCCCCGTCTTCAACCCCATCTGGGGATGGGGAAAGGCTGAAAGGGGAAAGGCTGAAAACATGGACTTAAACCCTTGCTAAGCTGTAGCTAGGCAACCCAAACCTCCCTATGGGGGTGGTGTCAGACAAGACTGAGTGGGGAACTGGGATAGACCTCCCAGACGGAAAATCAGCAAGGATATAGAAGAACTCAGCAACACCTTCACCCAACAGGATCTAATGTGACATTTATAGAGCACTCCATCCAACAACAGAATAATACCCATTCCTTTCAAGTGCCCATGGAACACAGACTATGTTAGACCACATCCTGTGTTATAAAACAAACCTCGACAAATTAAGCAATGAAAATAAAACAGAATGTATTCTGTAACCATGATGGAATACAACTAGAAATTAATGACAGAGAGATTGCAGGAAAATGTCTAAACACTTGAAAACTAAACAGCACAGTTCCAAATAACTCACGGGTCAGAGATGAATTCTCAAGAGAAATTTTAAAAATACACTGACCTGAATGAAAATGAACATACATCACAGCAAAATGTGTGGAATGCAACTAAAGCAGTGTTCATTAAAGGGAAATCTATAGCACCAAATGCTTATACTAGAAAAGAGAAAAGTCTCAAATCAGTAACCTAATTTCCTACCTTAAGAACTAGGAACAAATGAGCGACAGCTTCTCATGATGGCAGACCCAAGAGATAAGGCGCTCTTCAGGACTACCTCAAGAAGCTGCTGGAGCAGAAGGAGATCGATGGCCATCTCAAGGAGTTAAGGGAACAATTAAAAGAACTTACTAAGCAGTATGAAAAGTCTGAAAATGATCTGAAGGCCCTACAAAGTGTTGGGCAGGTTGTGGTGAAGTACTTAAGCAACTAACTGCAGAAAAATTCATTGTTAAAGCTACAAATGGACCAAGATATGTTGTGGGTTGTCATCGACAGCTTGATAAAAGTAAGCTGAAGCCAGGAACAAGAATTGCTTTGGATATGACTACACTATCATGAGATATTTGCCAAGAGAAGTGGATCCATTGGTCTACAACATGTCTCATGAGGCCCCTGGGAATGTTTCTTATTCTGAAATTGGAGGACTATCAGAACAGATTCAGGAATTAAGAGAGGTGATGGAATTACCTCTTACAAACCCAGAATTATTCCAGCGTGTAGGAATAATACCTCCAAAAGGCTGCTTGTTATATGGACCACCAGGTACAGGAAAAACACTCTTGGCTTAAGCTGTTGCTAGGCAGCTAGACTGCAATTTCTTAAAGGTTGTATCTAGTTCTATTGTAGACAAGTACATTGGTGAAAGTGTTTGTTTGATCAGAGAAATGTTTAATTATGCCAGGGATCACCAACCATGCATTATTTTATGGATGAAATAGATGCTATTGGTGGTCGTCGGTTTTCTGAGGGTACTTCAGTTGATAGAGAGATTTACAGAACTTTAATGGAGTTACTGAATAAAATGGATGGGTTTGATACTATACATAGAGTTAAAATGATCATGGCTACAAACAGACCAGATACACTGGATCCTGCTTTGCTTTGTCCAGGAAGATTAGATAGAAAAATACATATTGATCTACCAAACAAACAAGCAAGATTAGATATATTGAAAATCCATGCAGGTCCCATTGCAAAGCATGGTGAAAAAGATTATGAAGCAATTGTGAAGCTTTCAGATGGCTTTAGTGGAGCAGACCTGAGAAATATTTGTACTGAAGCAGGTATGTTTGCAATTCATGCTGACGTTGTAGTACAGGAAGACTTCATGAAAGCAGTCAGAAAAGTGGCTGATTCTAAGAAGCTAGAGTCTAAATTGGACTACAAACCTGTGTAATTTACTGGGAGGTTTTTGATGGTTGCATGACAGATACTGGCTTAATGTAAAAATAAAGTTAAGGAAAATAATGTATGTATTGGCAATGATCTCATTAAAAACTTATGAATAAAAATAAGTATGGGGCAGCCCCAGTGGCTCAGCGGTTTCGCGCCGCCTTCAGCCCAGGGCCTGATCCTGGAGACCTGGGATCGAGTCCCACATCGGGCTCCTTGCGTGAAGCCTACTTCTCTCCCTGCCTGTATCTCTGCCTCTCTCTCTCTCTCACTCATGAATAATGAATAAAATCTTTAAAAAAATAAGTATGAATAACATTGTAAAAATTAGTAATTCAATAATTCTACTTTTAAGATTGATAAAGAAGAAATTTGTATGTTTGTTAATGTTGCATTTATTGCAGCAAAAGTTATGAGTATGTTGAAGCTTTTCGTATTTGCTGTGTAAGTATTTTGTAAAACATTGAAGGTAGTTGAAATAGTACAAGAGAGCATTTCTTATGACTTACTTTTTATATCATTTGTTTTCCTCATCCTAAAAAGTTGAATAAAATGTTTGATTCAGTTCTAAAAAAGACAAGAACTAGGAACAAAAGAGCCAAACAGAGCCAAAGCAAACAGAAGACAGGAAATTAAAATAAGAGGAGAAATCAATAAAATTGAAAACAGGAATAACAATTAGAGAAAATCAATGAAACAAAGATCTGGGGCTTTGAAAAGATCAGTGAAATCTACAAACTCTGGTAACACAAAGAAAAAAGAGAGAAAACACAAGTTTCTAATATCAGGAACCAAACGAATATCACTGCAGAACCTTCAAAAATCAAAAGGATAGTAAGGAAATAGAATAACTCTATACATTCTGAGAATTTTGATGAAACCAACAAGTCCTTGAAAGACATGAACTCCCAACATTCACTCGATAGGAAATAGATGATTTGAATAACCCTATAACTATTAAGAAAATTGAATTCATAATTTTAAACCCCCCCAAAAGAATTTCCAGTTTCACTGGAGAATTCTACAAAATGTTAATACCAATCGTAGGCAATCTCTTCCAGAGAATAGGAGAGGAGAAAAAGCTTCCCAACTTATTTTATGAAATTACTGTTATCTTTTTTTTTTTTTTTTTTTTGGAGAGCGAGAGCGTGATGGGGGAGGAGAGAGGTGCAGAGGGAGAGGGATAGGGAGAGAGAATCTTAAGCAGGTTCATGCTCAGGATGGAGCCTGACGCAGGGATTGATCCCATGATCCTGAGATCATGACCTGTGCTGAAATCAAGAGTTGGACTCTTAAGTGATTGAGCCACCCAGGCATCCCACCCCTGAAACTACTATTATCTTGATGCCAAAACCAGATGACAGTCACACACACAAAAAGAAAACTATAGACCAATATCCCTCATGAATAAAGAAGCAAAACTTCTCAACACGACAACAGCAAAAGAATTTAGTAATATGTAAGAAGTGGGGTCCATTCCAGGGATGCAAGACAGTTTCAATATCTCAAAATAAATCAATGTAATCCACCATATTAACAGGCTAAAGAACAATTACATAATTATGTCAGCGCAGAAAAAAAGCACTGAACAAAATCCAGCACCCATTATGATTAAAAAAAAACAAGAGTCTTTCAGAAATGGGAAAAGACAGGAATATCCTCAATGTGAAAAAGAACATCTATTAAAAAAACTTATAGATAACACTAAACTTAATGGTGAAAGACTGAATGCTTTCCTCCTCAGATGAGGAACAAGGCAAGGATGTACTAAAAAGAAAACCACGGGCCCCTAATGACTTAGGCTAAGTCACCAAACCAGAGCTTAATATGTAACCTAACTGTACTTTCAAGCTCCCCAAGAAATGTAGTCTTAACCAATCAGTCAGGAATTTTCTGATCAGCACTAATGGGGTAATTTTCTCACTGGGTTCTCCATTCCACAAAGGAAGATGAGGTAATCCATTTAATAAGAGTCCTTGCCCTTCCCCTCCTAAGGTACAGTGAATTTGCCCAAAACAATATTTTCCTTTCTTTTGATAGTAACTTCTTGTCCTATGCTCCTTCCTTCCTATAAAAACCTTCCATTTTGTGCAACTCCTCAAAGTTCCCCTCTATTTGCTAGGTGGGATGCTGCATGATTCATGGATCACCTGAGAAAGCCAATTTGATTTTCAAATGTACTGAGTTGATTTTTTTTTTTCTGTAACAGATGTCTGCCTTCACTATTCTAATTCAACATCATGCTGGAAGGTCTAGCCAGTATAATCAGGTAAGAAAAGGAAATGAAAGGCATGCAAATTGAAGAGGAAGAAATAAAACTATCCCTGTTTGGAGATGACATGGTGTTGTATGAACAAAATCCCAAGGAGTTACAAAACAATTCCTAGCACTAATAAGCAAGTTCAGGGAGGTTGTGAGATACAAAATAAGCATAGACAAATAAATTGTATTTCTATACACTAGCAATGAACAAATGGATGCCAAAATTAAAAATACAATACCATTTACAATTTCTCAAAATACTGAAGTGCAAATATAACAAGACGTGTAGGGCTTGTGTGCTACAAAAAACTACAAAATGCTTGTGAAAAAAAGTTCAAGGAAGATCTAAATAAATTGAGAAATGTAGGTTGTTCATGGATTAGAAGACTAGACATAGTAAAGATGGCAATCCTATCTCAAACTTCTATACAGATTTAGTGAAATTCCTATCAAAATTTCAGGAGGGTATTTTAGACACAGACAAGGTCATTCTAAAATTTATATAGAAAATCAATGGAGCTAGAACAGCCAACCAATTTTGCAAAAGAAGGAGAAAATGAGAGGCATCGCTCTACCCAATTTCAAAACTTATTATGTAGTTACGATAATAAAGACTGTATGGTCCTGGTCAGGGGATAGATACATAGCTCAATGGAGCAGAGTAGAGAACCCAGAAACATACCTCCACAAATATGCCCAACTCACTCTCAACAAAGTAGCAAAAGTAACTCAATGGAAGAAAGATGGCCTTTTCAAATAGTGCTGGAGCTACTGTACATAGGCAAAACATTGAACCTTGACCTGTGTAGTGAGTTGAATAGTAGACTTCAAAAGATATGTCCACATCCTTATCCCTGGAACCTATAAATGTTATCTTATTTGGAAAATGAGTATTTGCTGATGTCATTAAGTCCAGTCCAGGATCTTGAGATGAGAAGATTATTTTGGATTATTCTAGTGGGCCCTAAATCCAATGACAAATATTCTTATGAAATAGACACAGAGAAGTTGACATGAAGATGGAGGCAGAGGTTGGAGCGATGTGGCTAGGAGATAAGGAAGCCAAGGATTGTTGGCAGAAGCTGGAAGAGGCAAGGAAGGATTTTCTCCTAGAGCCTCCAAAGAGAGCATGGCCCTACTGACACTTTGCTTTTAGACTTCTAGCCTCCACAACCATGAGCGAATAAATTTGCCTTGTTTTAAGCTATCGAGTTTATGGGACTTTGTCATGGTAGTCTTGGGAAACTAATGTAACTTGTTCAATACCTTAAAAAAAAATCAACTTAAGGGGCCTGGGTGGCACAGTTGGTTAGGCTTCTGCCTTTTCATTTCAAGCTCAGGTCATGATCTCAGGGTTGTGAGATCAATCCAGCCCTGTGTCAGGCTCTGCACCAGACATGGAGCCTGCTTAAGATTCTCTCCCTCCTTCTCCTTCAGCCCCACTACCCACACGTGCTTGTGCACCTGTGTGTGTGTGTGTGTGTGCACACACTCTCTCTCTTGCTCTCTAAAAAAAATCAACTTAAAACGCCTCACAGGGCAGCCCTGGTGGCTCAGTGGTTTAGCGCCACCTTCAGCCAGGGGCATGATCCTGGAGACCCGGGATCGAGTCCCACATCGGGCTCCCTGCATGGAGCCTGCTTCTCCTTCTGCCTGTGTCTCTGTCTCTCTCTCCCTGTGTTTCTCATGAATAAATAAATAAAATCTTAAAAAAAAAACGCCTCACAAACTAACCTTATTGTGGTGATCATTTTGCAATACATATGTGTATCAGATCACCACATTATATACCTTAAACTTACACAACATCATATATCAAATATATCTCAATAAAACTGGAAAATGCATCAGAAATTTAAATGTTAGATGGAAAACTACATTTTTAGAAAAAGAAAATGATTGGAATCTATGGCTAGGTCTTCTTTTTATTTATTTATTTTTTTATTGGAGTTCAATTTGCCAACATAGGGCTAGGTCTTCTACCTAACAATCAAAACATGACATGAACAGTCAATTCACTGAAAAGGATATATAGATGGCAAGTAAGCACCTGAAATGTTCAGTCACTTGCCATCAGGGACATCCAAGTTAAAACCACAATAAGATATCACCATACACCTATCAGAATGGCTAAGATTTAAAAAAAAAAAGTGATCACACCAAATTCTGGTGAAGATGCCAAGAAACTGGATCCCTCATACATTGCTGATAGGAATGTAAAATGATATGGCCATTTTGTAAAATGGTTTGGCAAATTACTTTAAAAACTACACTTGCAACTACCATGTGACTCCACACTTGCATTTTTGGACATTTCTTCCAGAGAAATGAAAACTGTCCACATAAAAACTTGCCTTATGACTATTCATAGAAGCTTTATTTATAGTAGCCAAGAAATTAGCAACAGTCCAGATGTCCTTCAATGGGTAAACGGATAAACTACGCATAGTATATCCAAGCCATGGAAAACTACTCAGCAATAGAAAGGTAGAGAATGTTGATACACATAGCAACCTGGATGAATCTCCAGATAATTCAGCTGCCTAAAGAAAGCAAACAATCCCTAAAGGTTATATACTGTATGATTCTATTTACACAACATCATCAAAATGACCTAATTTTAGAAATGGAGAACAGATTAGTGGCTGTCAGAGGTTAAGCAGGAGGTGGGGCTGGGAGGAAAGTGAGTGTAGCTCTGAAAGGGGACCTTAAAGGATCCTTGTGATGATGGAAATCTTTTGTATCTTTTTAAAAAATCATTTATTTATTTATTTATTTATTTATTTATTTATTTATTTATTCATGAGAGACACACACAGAGAGGCAGAGACATAGGCAGAGGGAGAAGCAGACTCCCTGCAGGGAGCCCAATGTGGGACTCGATTCCAGGACCCCGGGATCACAACTTAAGCCAAAGGCAGACACTTAACCACTGAGCCACCCAGGCACCCTGGAAATCTGTATCTTGACTGTACCAATGTTGTCATCCTGCTTGCTATATTGCACTACAGATATGTAGGCGGTCACCATTGAGGAAAACTTGGGTGAAGGGTATATGGGAAATCTCTGTATTATTTCTTAACCTGCATGTGAATCTTCAATTATCTCACAATTTAATTTAAAAAGAATGTATTAGATCCATGTGTCCTAACATGGCAAGATATATTGCTAAGTGAAAAAAAGTAAGTTACCAATCAGTATCTATGGTTTACTAGCATTTACCTTTGATATCCACACACAATCACACTCTGTATACATAGAAAAAGATTTGGAAGAGGGAACTCTACACTGATAACAGTGGTTTCCTCTGGAGAACAGAATTGGGGGATGGAAGAGGATTTTTAACTATAGCTGGATTGCTTTGTTGTTCTTTTTTTCACAATCAGAATATATTCATATGCTACCTGTATAGTGAAAACATTATCCTGGACACAGCTACAGTGTTCTTGGAATCCAAACCGGTTTTGCATGTGCTGAAACGACCCGTCCTGCCTTCACTACCAGTGTGGCCAGACTGCCCAGCTTACGACTCCTGGCCCTTGAGCCTCAAGGAAGTGGCTCCTGAGCTTACCTGGCTTGGAAACAGGCTCACCCCTACTACCTTTGAAGTATGGAGATACCAACCGGAAGGGCCAATGTGCCCGCAACCATGAATCTACCCACTGCTGTTGACAATTTAAAAAACACACAAAACCCAGCCTATGCTAATCAATCCAACAATGGTTTCCATAAGGTTCAGGTCAACAAACTGTCATGCAAGTGTCAGCCCTGGGGGTAGCAAATACCACCCTACCCTGTGACCTAAAAACATGGCAGCAATTGAGCCTCTTTGGAAGAAACTGAGAGCAGCAGGCATGAGCAACAATTGGATACCTACACCCAGCTGTGTCTGGCTGAGAGCAGACTCACAGCAGGATTCACCATATATTTATGGAGCACCTTCTATGTACCAGGTGGTATTCTAGACACTGATACTTAGCAGTGAATAAAACAAAGTCCCTGCCCTCAAGGGGCTCTTATTCCAGTGAGAGAGCAGATGGTAAGCAAGAAAAATAAATTAGATGTTAGGTGGTATTAAGTGCCATGAAAAAAAAAGAACATAGCATGGAAGGATATAAGGTGTTGGGTGCTGAGGGTTGAAATTTTAGACATGGTGGCCAGAGAAGGCCTCATTGAGAAGGTAATGTTTTGGTGGAGATTTCAAGGAAGTAAGAGAGCCATCTGCAAAAGTATCCAGTGGTTCTGGATACCTTCCATTTCCTCCACCAGATTTTCTCCACCCTTCTCCACCCAGCTTTGTGCCCTGGTAGGCTGACCTGTATGGACTGCTTCAACAGGTTCCCTTTCCCTCTGGCTTCGGGTTAGGTTTGACCAATGGGAGGCACCTGCAAGGAGATCAGAAAGAAAAAGAAGTTGAGATTTTTCATCAGCTCCCTCTGTGCAGGTTCATCATGGGTTGGCCACATCCCTCTACCAACGACAGCTCCTTTCAGGTGGCCTTCTCCATACAGCACCCTTTTCCTAGTACCCAAAACCACTCTCTCCCAGGATCCTGATGGACACTCTGGGAAAAAACATTCTAGGCAGAAGGAAAAACAAGTACAAAGCACAAACGTGCCTGGAAGGTTTAAAGAATGATCAGGAGACAAGTATGGCTGGAATGGAGGAGGTGACAGAGAAATTTGTTGAAGATAATGGCAAGGACATAGGGTGGGGGGCAGATTGTGAGGCTCTTCCAGGCTACCATAAAGACTTTAGCTTTTACTATGAGTGAGATGGGGAGCAGTTGGAGGATGCTGAGCAAAAGATTGACATATTCAAACTATGCTTTAATAGTATCACTTTAGGAGACTGGTGACAGGCAGACAGGATGATGGCTTATATTAGGATGGTAGCACTGGTAGCAATGGTAGCAATGGAGGTGGTGAGAAGTGCTTGGATTTCAAATAAATTTTGAAGGTGGTGCAGAGGGATCCTTTTCAGTAAAGTGACCAGAGCAAAAGCCCAAACTCAAGAACAGAGACTTGTTACCCTGCTTATCATTGTGCGTCACCAAAAATTCTGTTATTCATCAATGAGATTTCAGACATAGACCCTGCACACAGCATAATGATTCCCTACCACTTATGTGGGACACAAAACTCTAGGCCGAAGGCCAAGCCCAGAGGTCTCCAGACTGTCCCTGACTCCAGAAAACTATTGCCATGGATTTTCTAACCAACCTACCCCACAACTCTGTAGGGGTCATACTGGGTGCCATTTTGCCCCTGATCTGCTCCAATCACTCTACCTCCATCTGCCCCTCTGCGAGCTGACCTAGCTATGTCACATCAGAATTCTGGGAAACACTGTCCACACCACCTGTCCTCTGCTCACCATCACTCACAGACTGTCAGCAGACAGATCACATTCATCATGAACTGAGCAGACAGGGATAGGCTCCAGGGGCAGTCAGAACACAGTGTGGCCAACATCTCAAAGGTACCACAGTTGTGATAAGGAATTTTACATGTGTCCGGGGAAAGCAGTCAATCATCAACTATAGGCAGATCATTGTGGGGAGAGGAGGAAGAAAACAGAAAACTTGGCCCCATGGGCCAAAAGCCCCCCGGCCTGAAGCACCTCCTAGGAACAAAAGCACCCTGGTATCTTTGGGTGCATAGTGTTGATTCCCAGGATAAGGCCTGTTGCTTCATATTAGTGAACCCCCAGCAAAGGCACCCAGCTGGAAACTAGAGAACAGCACATGATTCTGAAAGCTCATTCCAGAGCCAGGAAAAACTGGTGGTATTTTGTTTATGTTCAAAGAAATCAATCCAAAGAGATCATCCCCATGGCCAAAGTCAGCAAGACTGGGGAGCAAACAGCTGCCAACTGGGGAAGGGACAACCTGCACTGGAATCCTGGATCTAAGACTTTCAAGCTGTGTTCCCTCGGGTAAAATTTTTACCTCTCCTAGGACCTCAATTTTCTAATCTGTAAAATAGGGGAATGACACCCACCTCAGAGCTGTTTTGGGGATAAAAATGAGTGTGTAAAGTGTGTCTGGCATGGCCTGTGGGATACTAGCTGCTTGCAACATACTGGTTTTCTTCTCATGCCCACTTTTCTTTGGCAAATTCTAGGTCCGTGGTGCGGGGCAACTACATGGTTCCAGTGGCCCCCTGGTCCCTTCAGAAGAGCTCTCTGAGGAATTCTCCAGTTCTTTCATGCCGATGCTGTTTTCTGATCTTTACTAAATGGGCATCCTGGGCAGCTAGCATTTGATCCAAGCAGGACATGGTTCCATGCACAGCTTGGCACCGAAGGCACTAATGCCTCTTAATTAACTGTACATTCAGCTGACCTGCCTAAAACAGCTGCTTTCATTTGCGGAATCCCAAATATTTCTTATGCCATTCCAGGTTATGTGAATCCCTTATAGATGCAAGTTGTTAATGCAGACCTTTGCTTCCCTGTCTCCTTTTTCATCCTCTCAGTCTCTCCTGCTTACTCCATGCTGCTCTGTCTGCCTGGCCTTGGCCTTAGCTATTCATCTTTTTCCTTTGCTCCCCTAGCTCTTTCATTAACCCTCATTCAAAGACAGTGTTTATGAGGAGAGAGCCCGTAAAAGTGGCTTAAGGTAGAGCCATGGTTAGGCCTGGAGGAAACCATTCCACTTCCTCCTTGGCCTGTCATACCAGTCATCCCCAGGTCTGCTTTCCCAATCATTCACAGTGAGCTGGGTAAGGTTACAAAGCCAAATAAGACATGACTGCTGCCCTCAGAGAACTCCTAATCTAGTGGCAGAGACAGACAGCCCCACAGTATATGAAGAAGTATGGAGAGAATGCAGAGGTGGGAAAGCATCTGCTTGCCTCTGAGGGGACAGGGCAAGCTTCACCAAGAGGGGAGACCTGGACTGCTCTTGAAGCCTGGGTGTTTTCTTCCAAATGGAGGAGGTCAAAAAGCATCCCAGGGGTAAAGGTGGCATGGAGATGAGAAGGGCAGTGTGTGTTTGGGGCTCTGTGTGGCCGACGGTAAGATCTAGCAGATGAGCAACAATGAGCCCGGGAAGGAGCATCTGGAGCTGGCTTGCCAAGAGGGTGCCAGGGTGATGGGATGCCACTCTGCAGGGGGTTAGGATGCAAGGCCAGAGACATTGGACCTGGTGACTGTTGGGAAGGCACATGATGAACACTGTGTTTTAAGAAGACAATTCTGGAAGGCAGAGACCAGAAGAATGGAGGCCAGGTAAGAGGCTTCTGCAATGGTCCTGGTCCCGGCACTGTCTGGGACCCTGAACTGGGGTATTGGCCATGGCAATGGAAATGAGGGGGCCAAGAAGAGATACCAGTAGGCCCTACTTCCCTGGCTCTGGCCTTTATCCTGGATTCGATCTTTACCTTTCCCCAGTACCTTCTCCTTTGACCATCTTAATGGATCCTGAGGCTCTACTCCAACTTCCACCTCAATGTAGATTTATCCCCAATCCAGTATCTTGAGATCTGACCTGTCATCTGGCCCTGGGACCAGATTCTGGCTGCTCTCTGGACGTTTCCAAGGAACCCAACTCATCAGCATGTTTAAAACTGCCAGCATGGTGCCTGCACTTCAGCTGTAACCCAGCTTGGGAGTACCATGCACCTCAGCTAAGTTCCGGGCTTCAGGGGCCTAACTCACCAACTGAAGAAGCATTCTATATCTTTGTAGGGCAAACATGGTTTCCCAGTTCTAAGCCACCAATTTATATGTGGCCTTAGAGGACTCAGCACGTTCATACCTTGGGGATGACCTTCCCTCACTTGCTCAGGATCCAGTTCCCGAGCAGTAGCCTTTAACCAGAGGTGGGTCCTTCCAACCCCTGGAAGTATTTGGAAATGTTTAGGGACATTTAAGGTAGTCACAGTGACTCCAGGGTACCGGTGGCATTTAGGGCCAGGAATTGGGATGTGAAATATTCTGCAATGACCCAGGAGTGCCCCACACTGCAAAGACTGGTCTTATTCCAAGTGCTAAGAGTAATCTCACTGAGAAACACTGTGACCAAACTCAACAAGAGCGGGGACTGTGTCTGTTTTGTTCTTTCTCTGTTCCCAGCATGTAGCAGAGTGCACGGTGCATGAGGGTGTGCAGTGTTTGTTAAATTAATAAATTGACTCACCCCTTCATACAACCAACACCTACCAAGGGCTACTGTTGATGCTGGGGACAGAAAGACGAACAAGACCTCGGCAGTGCCTTTGCACCTTGGCTGGCCTCCACTGAGTAGGGTACAAAAGATCTCGAGATGGGAGGCCAAAAGTTAAGAATGCCTCATCTTCCATAACCCACCACAGGGCTCCTTCCTAGTAAGGGGAATGAATTACCAGTTAAATGCTGAATTGAAAATTCACTCATTCCTTTAGGCAACACTTGAGTAGCATGTGAACCTTCCTAAAACATTTTCAAGATATCCTGCTGGAGCTGGGCTGGGAGGAGAGGAGGGCTTGGGCGGGAGCTGGAAGCAGGGTTGAGGCCTGAGGGGTTCCTGCCGAGCTCAGGGCCAGAGCAGACAGGCCCAATCAGACAGTCTCTTGGGACTCCGAGGCGGGTGTTGGGGGGGGGAGGTTCTGGTGCAATTGGAAATATGTGCCACGTGGCCTGAATTGCAGGGGCCGGCCTCAGGCTCCCACATCCCCAAACACTTCCAGATGGATTTATTTATAACTCCCCAACCAGAGGCAGCTCTCAGCTTCTTTTCCTCATTCTCCTCCCCACTCCTAGAGCAAGCCTTTGCTGCCCCTTTCCACTCTGGAAACCAGCAGGAGATGGGGAATGTGCAGTACTGCTCAGCCACAGCAGCAGCCTGGGCTCCTGGTCACCGCCTGTCCCCTAGGTGGCAACAGCAGCTCACTGTATGGGGGTGCCAACAGAGTGGTCATACATACTCCTGCCCACCTGGTCATCTGGATTCTCTCAGGCCAGCCCTAAATGGGTAGTACGAGCTGGGCGCATTCACTCTGGCAAGTTTCCGTTCTAGATCAGCCTCTGCTTCTTGTCATACCCATGTCTGCTCATCCTTTGTCTCCGGGAAATTTTGGGCTCCCTCCTCTCCACCTTCTCCCACAGGATACTTTTTCTCACTGTTCAGGCTGCCAGAAGCTTTGGACTCTGACATTTTTCAAATCCGGAAACTGAAGCTCAGAGAGGTTGAGTAACTAGCCCAAGGTTGCACAGCATGTTACACAGCAGAGCCAGAAATATAAAGCCCTGAGCTCTGTCCCTGACACTAGTGCTTTCTAAACCTAGAGTTTCCCCCATGTATGAAGTGGAGTTAATGCTTGGCAGGTGGTCTGGTGAAAAGTGTCAGCTCTGGAACTGCTCTCTGTGGAGCACACATTGGTTCTGCCATTTACCAGCTGGATGACCTCTGATGAGTCACTCTTCTGCTCCTGTAATTCAATTTCTTTATCTTTCCTTTAAGGATTAAGGAGATAATGGATTTAAATGGCTTAGCACAGCGTCTGTCCCATAGTAAACTCACAACAAATAATAACCAATTTGATAGTTCATTGCTTGGTTGCATCATTATAGAGCTCACAGCTCCCATCTCTTGAAATATGGGCCAGGCCCCATACAAACATTGCCTCCTGACTCCTCACACATTGAGAGAAGTAAACTTGGGCTTGGAGAGATTAAGTGACCTGCCTAAGGCCACACTTGAACCCAGCTCTAGAGGATCCCAAGGTTATAGATTCCATGCTTCCTATAGAGTCTGCAGTATAAAAGCTCCCTATATGTGTCCTTAGCTGATTCTCTTCCCTGCCTCCCCAACCTTCCCCTGCCCTGTCTTGCCTCCTTTAGGACTGGTCCAAGAGCTTCTTCTTTCCCAGAGTTCCAGCCCACCCAGCTGAACCTGAGCATTTTTAAAAAGATTTTATTTATTTATTTAAGAGAGAGAGAGAGAGAGAGAGAGAGAGAGAGAGAGACCCTGAGCAGAGGGGAGGGGTAGAGGCAGGAGCAGGCTCTCTGCTGAGCAGGGAGCCTGACACGATGTGGGGCTCAACCCAGGATCCTTGAGATCATGACCTGAGCTAAAGGCAGACATTTAACTGAGCCACCCAGATGCCCCTGAACCTGAGCATTTTGGCAGACCCAAGCAAGGCCCATGAGCCCTTCAGGCCTGGAGGAACCTGGTGGTGCTGAGGCCTTCCTGCTTCCCTCCTCTCCTAGTCTTGGTTGGAACTGGTAGTGACTGGAGGGGACAGGGTGGCAGAGAAGGCAGACAAAGGCTCCAGAGTCAAGCTTCTGGATGCATCGTATCTGTCTTCTATGTGCTCCCTTTGCTCTCAAAGTTACTCAGAACCAAGGTCTGACAAACCCACCTCTGCACCCAAGGTCCAGACAAATTTTCCTGCAGCTGTTCAGCAACACACGACATCAGATTTCTGTCCCAGTGGGACTTTTTGGTATTCTCACAGTCCTTTCAGTTTGTTGCAATGCCATTAAACACACATTATTTCTCTATGCTTTCCCATCCTGCACCACACATGAGTACCACCAGTGATGGCATGAGGGAATAGCACAACCTCTGAGTACATATGGGCAAGTGAATCAGTAGACACTTCTCTCAATTGAATGTGATTCACCAAATGGGTTCCAAATCCCACCAACGATTAGGCTCAGTCTATCTGTACTTCCTTCACCTTTTCAGTGGGTTTCCCCAGATGCTCCGAATTCCTGATAGTCCAAGATTAAGCGTAGAGTTATTTAATAAATGCTCAGGATGGAAAGGGCATTTAACAAATGCTTGATCTCTCTCCAAACAAAATAACTCTCAGAGTTTGTGGACAAACGTTACCAGAGGGCCGCAGGGCAGCTCCTCTCTGCTTCCAACATTGATGTTTAGGAAACCCTCCTCATCGGACAATAATATTGGCCCTTACCCCTGAAACTATCAGATCTACATCCCTAGCCCTACTGTATATAGGTTCTCTGAACCTTAATTTCCTTCTCTGTTGTTGTGAGGCATCTAACAGTCAGGTACATGGTACTTCTTCAACAAATGTTACATACAAAGCTTTACCTTAGAGTAAAAGCAAATTTTTACTAATTCTAGAACATCTATAGGGTGACCACTCTTTCAGGAAATTCTTTATTCTCTCAATATTTACCAAGCATCTACTATGTACGGAGCAGCATGAGAGAAACAAAATAAATTCAAAAATTCATATTCAAGATTAGAACAGAAATAAACGATATAGTAACTAAACAAACAAACAAAACCAGATCAGTGAAACCAGGAGCCAGTTCTTTAAAAAGATCAACAAAATTTCTAAGTGAGCAATGTGGAGGCCGTGAAAAATTAAGGCCATTCTACCTCAAGTTTAGCATTAGCACAAGTACAGCCATCTTAGGACCCTGTGAATAAGAGCTGAACTTTACAGGAAAAACTGCAGAATGTCCTCGGCAGGGAATCCCATATCAGAAAGACAACAGAGCCCACGCCCGTGGTAGAAAGTTCCATATTAGAATGAGAACAGAGCTCAATGCCCTTGAAAGCCCCATATCAGAATGTAAACAGAGCTTGAGAAATTCATCCACCCCTTTGAAAATCCCCTAGACCAGACCATAAAAAACCCAGCTGTAACCCACTTCGGGGTCCAAGTCCCTGCTCCGCTGTGTCGGGCATACTTGGACCCAAGCTCCAGCTTGCAAATAAACCCTCGTGTGTTTGCATCGGTGTCGGCTCCTTGGTGGTTTCTCGGATTCGCAATCTTGGGCACAACAAGCAAGGCTCATGAGACAGAGAGAGAGAAAGAGAAAGAGAGAGAGAGAGAGAGAGAGAGAGAGAGAAAGACCCAAATAAACAAAATCACTGATGAAAGAGGAAAAATTGGGATGCCTCGGTGGTTCAGCGGTTCAGTGTCTGCCTTTCACTCAGGGCGTGGTCCTGGAGTCCCAGGATAGAGTCCCACATCAGGCTCTCTGCATGGAGCCTGCTTCTCCTCCCTCTGCCTATGCCTCTGCCTCTCTCTCTCTTTCTGTGTCTTTCATGAATAAATAAATAACATCTTTGGGCAGCCCCGGTGGCGCAGCGGTTTAGCGCCGCCTGCAGCCCAGGCGTGATTCTGGAGACCTAGGATCGAGTCCCATGTCAGGCTTTCTGCATGGAGCCTGCTTCTCCCTCTGCCTGTGTCTCTGCCTCTCTCTCTCTCTCTCTCTCTCTGTGTCTCTATGAATAAATAAATAAAAATCTTAAAAAATAAATAAATAACATCTTTAAAAAAAAAGAAAGAGGAAAATAACAACCAACACCACGAAATAGAAACAATTGTAACAGAATATTATGAAAAAGCCTATATGCCAAAAAACTGGACATCTTAGAAGAAATTAATAAATTCCTAGCAACCTATAACCTACCAAAACTAAAGCAGGAAGAAACAGAAATTTTGAACAGATCAATTTCCAGCAATGAAATTGAATCAGTAATCCAAAAACTTCCAACAAACCAAAGTCCAGGACCAGATAGATGGTTTCACAGGTGAATTCTACCAAACATTTATATAAGAGTGAATATCTATTCTTCTCAAAATATTCCAAAAAATACAAGAGGAAGGAAAACTTCCAAGATCATTCCTATGTGGCCAGTACCATCCTGATACCAAAACCAGATAAAGACATCGCAATAAAAAGACAAATACAAGCCAATATCTCTCATGAACATGGATGCAAAACTCCTCAACAAAATATCAGCAAACCGAATCTAACAATACGTTAAAAAAAATCATTCACCATGATTAAGTGGGATTTATTCTGGGTTTCAAGAGTGGTTCAATATTCACAAAATAATCAACATGATACATTGCATCAATAAGAGAAAAGATGGGAACCATACGATCATTTTATTTTATTTTATTTTTTTTTATTTTTTTTATTTTTTTTATTTTTTATTTTTATTTTTTTTCATACGATCATTTTAATAGATGCAGAGAAAGCATCTGACAAAGCACAATGGTGATTCATGATAAAAACCTTCAACAAAGTATATTTATTTTATGTTTTTTAAGATTTTTATTAATTTATTCATGAGAGACACAGAGAGAGAGGCAGAGACATAGGCAGAGGGAGAAGCAGACTCCCTGCGGGGACCCCATTGTGGGACTCGATCCCAGGACCCCTGGGATCACGACCTGAGCCAAAGGCAGACACTCAACTGCTGAGCTACCCAGGTGCCCCAACAAAGTAAGTTTAGAGGGAGCATGCCTCAGCATGATAAAGGCCTTATATGAAAAACCCACAGCCAACATCATATTCAATGGTGAAAAACAGAGAGCTTTTCCCCCAAGGTCAAGAACAAGACAGGGATTTCCATTTTCACCACTTTTTTCAACATAGTACTGGAAGTATTAGCCACAGCAATCAGACAACACAAAGAAATGAAAGACATCCAAATTGATAAGAAAGAAGTAAAACTATCATATTTGCAAATGACATAATACTCTATATAGAAAACCCTAAAGATTCCACCAAAAAAACTACTAGAACTGATATGAAAAATCCAGTAAAGTCACAGGATATATGCAAAAGAATAAAACTAGACCACTTTTTTTCATCATATACAAAAAATAATCTCAAAATGGGTTAAAGACCTAAATGTGAGACCTGAAACCATAAAAATTCTTGAAGAGGCAACAGGCAGTAATCTCTCTGGAATTGGCCATAGTAACATTTTTCTAGATATGTCTCCTGAGACAAGGGAAATAAAAGCAAAAATAAACTATTGGGACTACATTAATATAAAAAGTTTCTGCACAGAGAGGGAAAGAATCAACAAAACTAAAAGACAACCTATGGAATAGGAGGAGATATTTGCAAGTGCCATAGCTGATAAAGGGTTAGTATCCAAAACATATAAAGAACTGGCACAACGCAATACCCCCCCAAAATCAAATAATCCAATTTAAAAATGGGCAGAAGACATGAACAGACATTTCTCCAAAGAAGACATCCAGATGGCTAACAGACACATGAAAATATGCTTAACATCACTCATCATCAAGGAAATGCAAATCAAAACTACAATGAGATATCACCTCACACTTGTCAGAATGGCTAAAATCAACAACACAAGAACAATTAGTGTTGGCAAGGATGTAGAGAAAGAGGAACCCTCGTGCACTGTTGGTGTGTATTCCAACTGGAGCATCCACTGTGAAAAACAATGTGGAGATTCCTTAAAATGTTAAAACTGGAACTATCCTACAATTCAGTAATTGCACTACTGGGTATTTACCCCAAAAATGCACAACCACTAATCCAAAGAGATACATGCATCCTGATGTTTACTGTAGCATTATTTACACTAGCAAAATGATGAAAGCAGCCCAAGTGTCCATTGATTGATGAATGGATAAAGAAGATGTGGTATATATATGCAATGGAATATTACTCAGCCATAAAAAGAATGAGATCTTGCCATTTGCAATGACATGGATGGAACTAGAGGGTATTATGCTAAGTGAAATAAGTCAGTCAGAGAGAGACAAATATGATCTCACTCACATTTGGAATTTAAGAAATAAATGAGTAAAGGGAAAAAAGAGAGAAAGAGAGATGAACCAAGAAACAGACTTAACTATAGAGAATAAACTGATGGTTACCAGAGGGGAGGTTGGGGGGAATGTGGGAATAGATTATGAGGATTAAAGAATACATTTATCATGATTAAAAAGAAAATGATTAAAAAAGAAACGCAACATAAGTAAATAAAGTTTCTTTCCTCCAAGAGACTGTGATATAGCTGGACATTTGTGCAGGCATGGTATATTTCAGAATGCCTTTAGGAGCTACTCAAGTACTATAGATGAGTGAAGGAGGCTAGACTAAATGCAATAGTGGGAATATGTGTATGTGTGTGTGTGTGGGGGTACTGTGGTGAGCTAGACAGCACATACTCCATCTAAAGGGGAAGCCACCACTCCAATCCAGCTAATTACCATCCAGTGGGAATGCAGAGCCAGTATTACCAGACTTTTCTATTTTTCAAAGAAGCCAGAAATCCAGATTATATGGAAATATTACCGATTGCCATGTTAGCAAATAATTTTTAAGTAACAAACCACCTGAGGTGTCTGGGTGGCTCAGTCACTTAAGCATCTGACTCTTGATCTCAGCTCAGGTCCTGATCTCAGAGTTGGGAGTTCAAGCCCCACTTTAGGCTCCATGCCCAGTAGCAAACCATGTGCAGATCAAACAGATGAAACATACCCGTGGGTGCTACTCAGCCCACCAGCCACAAGTTTGAGGCCTCTCTATAATGGTAGCTTATAAAGTGTCAAAATAAGTGTTACCCACAATAAGTTCTGTAGGTGCTCAGACGAGGATAAGAGCCCCTTGGGATGGTATAATCTGGAAATTTTTCCTCAAGGTGGCAGGATTCAGACAGGGCCCCAAGTGGGTGTGAACCTGATAGGCAGAAGGGAGGGGCCAAAGCTTTTGTCAAGGATGGAGGGGTGAAGATAAGAAGGTTGTGGTCTAACTCAGAGGCAACATGCTTCTGGCTGTTATAAAGGCTTCGGGAGTGGGGAGGGGGGACAGTTCCTGGCCATTGGCTGGTGTCAATGTGGAGGAGGTTTCTTGTCTGAGATCTCAGGGTGGAGTAAACTAGGGAAGGTAAGGGACAACTCCTTAGAGTCTGATTCTGGAAAGCCTGTCAGAGAGCAATATTAAACACAGATAGATGGATGCTTCATCAGCGGGCATAGAAATGGAACATTTTAGGTAAGTCCATGGACTTTTCTAGAATACAGTAATGTAAAGAACTGGGAGATGAACAAATATATAAGGTATGATCCTGGGTGATGGCCAGAAAGTGAAAGCACAGGAAAAATATATGTCCAGGATTAAAAGCCCCAGGGACTAGAAGCCATCCCCCCACCCCAGAGCTCTCTGGCAGGCTGGAGGGATTAACTGAAGGAAAGAAGGTACCTTAACCCCAAAGTGGAGCACACAGGATATGTGGCATGCAGGTGTCAGGGAGAACAATGTCAGTCTTGCGCATATCATGCAACCTCTAGAACAAGAAACAAGGTAGGTAAGTGTCATGGAGAAAGCACAAGTATAGTAGGCAGAACTATGGCTCCCCAAAGTCGTCCATGTCCTAAATCCCCAGAAACTATGAATATGTTTTGTTAAGTGGCAAAGTTTGGAAAAAAGGGTTTGCAGATGGAATTGAAGTTGCTTATCAGCTGACCTTGAGATGAGGAGTAACCTGCACTTTCCACGTGGGCTCAATGTCACAAACAATGTATAAGGGTCTTTATAAAAGGGAGGTAAGACAAGCAGAGTTAGATAAGGAGATGTGATGCCAAAGGAGGGTCAGAGGACTGGGACGTGAGAAAGACTCGACCAGCCACCACTGATTTTGTTTTTGTTTTTGTTTTTTTAATAATAAATTTAATTTTTATTGGTGTTCAATTTGCCAACATACAGAATAACACACAGTGCTCATCCCGTCAAGTGCCCCCTTCAGTGCCTGTCACCCATTCACCCCCACCCCCCGCCCTCCTCCCCTTCCACCACCCCTAGTTCGTTTCCCAGAGTTAGGAGTCTTCATGTTCTGTTGTCTATGTATACAATGGAATATTACTCAGCCATTAGAAATGACAAATACCCACCATTTGCTTCAACGTGGATGGAACTGGAGGGTATTATGCTGAGTGAAATAAGTCAATCGGAGAAGGACAAACATTATATGGCCACCACTGGTTTTGAAGATGGAAGGAGACAAAACCCAAGCCCTGCAGGCAGTGTCTAGAAGCTGAGAAGGGCAAGGAAGCAGATTTCTCCCTTGAACCTCCAGAAAGAATGCAGCCCTGCCAACACCTTGATTTTAGTCCAATGACACCCATTTCAGAGTTGTGACCTCCAGAACGGTAAGATAAGAAATTTGTGTTGCTTTACGCCACTAAATTTGAGGTAGCATGTTACAACAGCAATAGGAAACTAATACAATGAGCTTTGGATTCATATGGATGTAGGACTTGGCTTAATCCTGGCTCTCCTATAGGCCAATGACTTGACCTTAGTCCAGTCATTTAACCTCTCTGAGCCTCAATATCTTCATAAATGGTGTCATAATATTTGCACTTCACATAGTTGAGATGAAAAGCAACTGAGATGATGAACAGAGAGCACAGCAGCCTTGCACAGAGAAGGTGCCAGCAATGTTCTTTTCTTTCCAATCAGTGCATTTGCAGAAACACTGATTAATATTTGGGACTAATGGTGTTTTGGTAAATGGTTAGCAACTAGCTCTCAAAAAAGAATGCCTATTTATTTATTTACTATATAAGAACATGCAGCATAGAATTTATGAATAACAATGAAATGTATAACACTCTTTATTGCAAATTCCATATAGCCGATTGATTTTCACATAATGCTTTCATTGATTTTGCTGAATTCTTATATCCATTGCCAAGCTACAATTGCAATAGAAGACCAAGTGTAGGGATCCCTGGGTGGCGCAGCGGTTTGGCACCTGCCTTTGGCCCAGGGCGCGATCCTGGAGACCCGGGATCGAGTCCCACGTCGGGCTCCCGGAGCATGGAGCCTGCTTCTCCCTCTGCCTGTGTCTCTGCCTCTCTCTCTCTCTCTCTGATTATCATGAATAAATAATAAAAAAAAAATTAAAAAAAAGAAGACCAAGTGTAGTTCCTACATGAATGGTAGTTGGTATTTTCATTTATGTTAACGAGTAAGAAGGAAAACAATGAAGCAGTGTTGGAACAGGACAAATTCATCAACGATTTGAAAAACTTTTTTGCTGAATCAGATAATAGTTTCCACATACTGGAAGCATACTTCCTCGTTTTTGGTGTGTATTATTCACAAAGTAACACACACTTACTTTTACACACAACTTAAAAGTGTGTTAAAAACAATATTATTATACTTTAAAAAGTACATTATTAATATCTTCACATCACTTTCTGAAGTCTAGAGTACAGTGAACAAAACAAGAATCCAAACCCTGATTTGCAGCATTCTCAAATTTCCATGATATAAATACTTTCACTATGGCCTATTTTAAGCTACCTTATGACATCACCAAACAGATGTAACGGATATGAATCAGCCAAAGGTCATAGATCATGGTAAACTAATCAGGAAGTAAACTAATTGGGAAGAATCAAAGTAAATGAATTATCTGAGTCCAAATAATAAATATTTATTATTCTTTTCAATATAATTTATTTAGCTGGAGGTTTATATAATTTAACATTTTTGCTTAATAATTTGAGATGATTTGAGACTTACAGAAGAGTTGCAAGGGCAGTACAGAGAGGTCCCCATACCCTTCACCCAGCTTCCCCTTATGGTGACATCCTACATAATTACAAAACATTTTTCAAAACAGAGAAATTAACCTTGGTACATTATTAACTAAAGTACAAAATTTATTTGAATTTCACAAGTCTTTTCCTAAAGCCTTTTTTTTCTGTTCTAGGATCCTATATTGCATTGAGTTGGTCATTTATTTGATAAAAAAATGTCCCTCAATTTCAGTTTGTCTTCTGTTGTCTCATATATTTTAATTTTTAATGATGGCTGTGTTTAACCATTGACTCAACAAAGTTCCTAAATATTTAACAATTGGCTCCCACGAGCCACAACAAGCCAGTTCCAGCTCCACACCACTATCTAGGACACTCTAAACAACACTGACCATTTATTGTTTGGAGGTTTTTTTCCCCATTAATTCCACAAATATTTATTGAGCGCCCTCTAGGGGCTAGTGCTGGGGATGTGGAGATGACCAAAACAGTCCTTGCCACTGAGAAATTATAGGCTGAGGGATATGACACAACAGAGGCAGACAATACTCCTAGAGTGATCAAGGCTATGGTTGGGGAATAGAATGTGCTGGAGCTCTAAGATGGGAGGGATCGACCATGCCTAGGTAGGTCAAGAAAGGCTTCAAAGAGGAAGTAAAGGATGCGCAAGAGCCCCTTAAGTGTATACAGTTTAACATTTTTTGTTTAACAGTTAATTAAAGTAAGGTAAGCAAGGAGATAAGATGATGTATGAACTGTGTCTTGATGCGTGAAGGGGAATGAGCCAGGCAGATGAAGAAGAGGAAAAATAGTCACCCATTTATTCTTTTATTTGCTAGGCATTCATTAGGTGACAATTCTGTCCTGGGCTCTGGAGATGCCCAAACATGTAATGAATTAAGGACACTCAAGTATGACTAGAATTATGATGGCATGAGATAGTGCCTGGCTGGTGTTCGAGCAGGTGAAGGTGACACCATGAACCAGCGTGAGGCATGGGAACGCTAGCCAGCCGCCTCCTCCCTGAGAGTGCAGAAGGACCTCAGGGAAGCTTCCAGGCCGCTACCATCATTTCACCCAGTGTAACTAACAGCTTTGCCAGAGGACAACCGAAGCCAGAAGCTTCCTACTGGGCAGTACATGAACACAGCCCCTTCTCTCCAGCCCCTCACACCCAGACCCCCATGTACAGACCCCTTGGGAGCTACACTTGGCAGTGGACCCCTGCCTTGGGCAGACAGCACAAAAATGCTTGCAGGATGAAGTGATGTTGACAAGACACTGAAGACCAACTCAAGGCAAGGGCCCTTGATCTGAGACCAAGACCCCCCAGAAGAGCTGCTTTGTCACTTAGCCCCACGACATGTACCCCTCAGCTATTCTCTAGCTCATGATACTACATTATTTTTTTCCATAGCATTTATTACTATTTGAAAATATCTAAATACTGACTTGCTTTGGCCTGTCTCCTTCCACTAGAATCTCAGCTCCTCAATGCAGAAGCCTTATCTGTCTCGTCATCCATATGCCCCCAGCTTGCAGCCCAGGGCCTGGCCTATAGGGCCATTGGGGCAATATTTGTGTAATGGACAGGGGAATGAATGAATGAATGAATGAATGGGAGGGTGGATACTATTGCTCAGATCTGAGAGCTGCATTCATGACTCTCCGTGGCCCAAACTGTCTCTCTTGATTTTTTTTTTTTAAGATTTTATTTATTTACCTATGAGAGACTCGGGGCGGGGGGCAGAGACACAGGCAGAGGAAGAAGCAGGCTCCATGCAGGGAGCCTGATGTGGGACTCGATCCCAGGACCCCAGGATCACACCCTGGGCCAAAGGCAGGCGCCAAACCACTGAGCCACCCAGGGATCCCCTCCCTTGATTTTTAATCTGTTGCCTTGACTCAGAACTTGAACCTTACATAGAAGAAGAAAACTGCCATGTGTGAAATTCAGAGTGCCCCTCTTGGAACTGTTGTGAGAGTGTGAAGAACAACAACCAGCAGTGTCGCACTTGCCAAGGACCAGTTCCCATTCTAAGCACTTTATATATAATCAATAGTCGCTGAGTCTCTACTAGGTGCCAGGCACTGTTTAGGCCTGAGGGATATGGCAGTAATATAAGACGAAAATCTTTTGCTTGGGAATTTAAATATTAATTCATTTGATTTTTTTAAATTTTTATTTATTTATGATAGTCACAGAGAGAGAGAGAGAGAGAGAGAGAGAGAAAGAGGCAGAGACATAGGCAGAGAGAGAAGCAGGCTCCATGCACCCGAAGCCCGACGTGGGATTCGATCCCGGGTCTCCAGGATCGCGCCCTGGGCCAAAGGCAGGCGCCAAACCGCTGCGCCACCCAGGGATCCCAATTCATTTGATTTTTAAAAAGATTTATCTATTTATTCATGAGAGACAAATAGAGACACAGGCAGAGGGAGAAGTAGGCTCCACGCAGGGAGCCTGATGCAGGACTCGATCTCGGGACTCTGGGATCACACCCTGAGCAGAAGGCAGACACCTAACCACCGAGCCACCCAGGTGTCCCTAGCTCATTTAATTTAAAAACAATGCAAAGATGTAGATCTTGTGACTATTCCCATTTTTAAAAAAGATTTTATTTATTTATTTATTTATTTATTTATTTATTTATTTATTTATTTGAGAGAGAGCACAAGCTGGGGTGAGGCAGAGGGAGAAACGGGCTCTCCATTGAGCAGGGAGCCCGATGAAGGGCTCGATCCCAGGACCCCGGGATCACAACCTGAGCCAAAGGCAGATGCTCAACCACTGAGCCACCCAGATGCCCCTGAGACTGCATTCTTAACCAATAAGCTACCCTGTCTCCTGAAGAGCTGATATAGGGAAGTGCCTGACAAACTTTGGATAACTTTGACAATTTCAAGTTCCTATTATTCTGGGTGGGAGCATGGTATGTTGTAGGGGCAGGAAAGACTGGGCTGGGGGCTCTGAGGCTGAGTGGAAAGTACTGAGCCCAGAGGTGCCTTTGGTGCTTCTTGGGCCAGGAGAGTACTAGCTGTGCTGTGTCTCCAGGGTCCTGCTGCAGCCCCTTGCTGGAGACTACCTGGATTTAGCTGACTCATGTGGAGTAAGGCTGCATGAAGGGGACTACAAGGCCTTCCAGCCAGCACAAACTTCACTCTTATATATATATATATATATATATATATATATATATATATATATATATTTCCAGTTCCAAGAGAAGCACTCTGAATTTCATGCATCACACACACACACACACACACACACACACACACACACACACACATTTTGCTAGAATAAGTCCTGGTCCCCCTTCTACTGATCTGTTGCCCTTATAGGGGCCCTGCTCTCCCCCGCCCCCCCCCACCTCTAGCCTAGTGCTCCCATTTAGCCTTTCAGCCTTAGAGGACAAAGGAAAGTTTGGCCAACCTCCACTGAGATTTTCTAGTTTTGTTTCCATTGGAACAAAGCACAGCTCACCAAGTGCTCTCTGATCTTTGGAATGAGAAAGGAAAATAGTTTATCACATGGAGTACCCCCCCACACACACACACCACCCCCATTGATCACTGGTCTCAGTCTCAGGACACCCAAATTCCTGGAAGGGCTAGGCGGAGAAGGCGCTTTCCTTCTGCTCAACCCTCAGGGAGCTGGTGGGAGAGTGATGACTTCCATCTGGGCTGGCTTGTTTTCTGTCCCTTGGGCTCCACCTGTGGCCTAGATGGAGCAGAAGGAAGAACCGAGTATCCTCCCTTCTGACTCTTTCACAGCAACAACCACACAAATGAGTCTCCCAGACCTTGGTCAGCAGATTTCCAAGTGAGTCTTGCAGACAGAGAAGGGGTGTGAGACCTTGAGCAAACTCCTTATCCCCTCCAAGACCCAGTGTTCTCTGAAAAAAATGGGTCTCAGAATGCCTGCTTTGCATTGTCATTGTAAGAACTAAGACTTTGAGTGAGAAATGCTTGAAAAATGCTAGGCCCCAACTAGACTAGGTAGAAAGTTTGGTTTGGGAGAGAAGATGGGATTGTTCCAGAGATGGACCCACCTAGGTAGGAGGTGTGGTAGAAGTTTTTGCTCTGGAAAGTGGGGTGCTGGTCTTTGATAGACTTCTGCCCTGCACCAGGCCTTTGAACCAGAGCCAGGCACACTTCATAGAGTCTAGCTGGCTTGGTTGAATGCAGCTGAGGGGCAGCCATCTCCCTCCTCTGATCATTGTCGGAACAGCTAAAACTTTAATCCATATGGGTTGAAAATAAGATGGCATGTTGGAGGAGGTCAGGGAAGAAAAAGAGGATGGCAGGGTTGAGGACCTCTGCCCTCATGCCCATGGGGCCTGAATGGCAAGCCCAGTTGGCCAGGCTTTCACCTTGCCCCTTACAGATCATTACATCCTATCTCCTACCTTATAAATGAGCAAACTGAGGACCAATGAGCAGAAGGGACTTGCCCAAGGTCACTCCAGCTAGACCTGCTAACTCCTACAGTCCGGTGGGATCTTGGTTTCCCATTTACAATCTGCCGCTGAGAATCCCAGATCATATGGCCCAGAAATGACCCAGGGCAACTTCACTGGTCCCCACAGTCTACCTGTTTATTCAGCTAGTCCTTAGTCAATGCCTACTATATGCCAGGCACTCTTCCAAGTGCTAGGAATACAGCATGGGCAAAAATAGACAAAAATTCCCATTCTCATGAGGTTTACATTCTGGTGGAGGGAGATAGATAACAAATAAAATAAATGAGTAGAAGTGTAGTAAGTTAGAAAGCGATGTCTGGGTTGGAGAAAAATGAAACAGTAGGGGGGCTCAGGAGACCAGCAGAGCTGGGGTGCTATTTTAGAACAGGTTGGTCAAAGAAGGCTTCATTAAGAAGGTGACCTTTGAGCTGAGATCTGAATGAAGTGAGGGAGTAAACCATAAAGATATCCAGAGGAAAAGACTTCTAGCCAGGGAGAACAGCAAATGCAAAGTCCCTGAAGCTGTTCGGGGAACAGCAAGGAGGCCAGTGGCTGGAACAGAGTGAGAGGGATGAGAGGGACAGTGATCAGATATAAGGTTAGGACAGGTCATGGGGGCGGGGGCAGATCATAAAGGGCTGTGTGGGCCACTGTAAAGACTTTGGTTTTTGGTCTGAAATAGAGAGCCATTGGAGGGTTCAAGGCAGGGGCAGGACAGGATCTGACTCACATTTCATCAGGATCACTCTGATTGCTGTGACAGGAGCAGACTGTAGTGGATCCAAGGTGTAATAATTTGATATAATAGGGAGACCTCATTGGAAGCTGTTGCAAATATCCAGGGGAGAGATGATGGTGGGATGGACCATGAAGGTGGTAACAAGTGGCTTGATTCTGGATATTATGGAGGTGAAAACCACATGATAATGCTAATGGAGTAGTGGAATATGAGAAAAAGAGGGGAGTCAAGAATGACTTCTAGGTCTGAGTTCTGTAGGATTAGAAAGTTGGGGATGCCACTGGTTGGGATGAGGAAACTGCAAGAGCAGCAGGTTTGGAGGGGAATAGTCAGGACTATGGCTTTCAACATGGCAAGTTTGAGATGCCTATGAGGCACCCAAGTGGATGCCTGTGAAAGCCACCCCTGCCCATCCCCCACCCCCTCCCCCGCCATGGCAGAGCAAATAGAATTCCCTACGAACAGTAGAAGCAGTAGCTCCACACATTCCATCTTACCCAATCACTCACTGGTTCAGCAGGTACAGAGTGAACAAGCCTAGGCACTGGGGATTCAGCTCCTAGGCTAGCCTCCCTGGTATCAGCCTCTTGCCCCTCCTGTCTATCTCACACACACAGACTCCGGTGTGGGCTTTCCAAAGCCAAGGTCAGATGCATTAATTCTCTGCTCCAAGCCCCAGCTGGCTCATACCACCTCTGGGGTAAAGACCAACATCCCTAGCATGGTCCCTGCTGCCCCAAATGATCCACTGTTTCCTGCCACTCCCAGCAACACCCCACCCCCATTCCTTATACGCCAGTCACATTGCCTTTCACCAGAGCCAGAGCAGGCCATTCACAGTCGAAACTCCAAGGGTCTGCTGGGGTGGGGGTGAGGTGAGGGGGCCCTTCCCCAGGCTTGGAAAGGCCGGCTAGGAAAAACTATCTCAGCTGCATCTACTTTGCTTTCTTCCTCCAGTATCTGGCCAAGCCACTCCCTCTTACCAGAAGCTTGCCTTCCTCAGCTTCTGCACACTCACACAGAGGGAGCCTCCCTCCAAAAACTCTGAGCCTTCGCACATTTGCATATAGAGTCTCTATCTGGTCTCCCATCCCACCCAGCCCCCCACACTGGACTAGTTGCTCCTCAAGGGCAGAGATTTTTTTCTCATTTATCTCTGTAACCCTGGCATATAAGAGAGATACTAAAGGATCACAGGAGTATTCATTTGGCCCAAGGAGGGAGTCAGAGAGGATCACAGAGATGTCCTTTAAGCTGGGTTCAGGAGGTCAGTGAAGATTTTACCAGGCAAAAATAATTCTCAGTGACATGCAGCTAAAGTTTGCTTCTCACATTGGTCACAAACTAGCAGCCAAGGAGGCTGAAATATGGTTTGCAGATGCTCTTGTTCTGGCCATTTTTTTGGCCTGCACAGTGTTTTCAAAAGTAACGTGAGGAGACAGGCGTTCTGTTTGGCTACACCACGAGTTGTCCTTCACTTAGTTAACTCTCATCCTCATGTTATCTGCCAAAGGCAGGGTAGGGAGTGTGGCCCTGCATGCATGAGTTTGTTTCTTCTGGTCAGGGAACCCCAGTGTCCGCTCACTGGCCAAAATTCCTACTGCTAAGGGGAGAACAAACTTAGCTCATTCAGACAGAGCCCACATGCCCATGTAAGCCACATGGCCAGGGCAAGCCAACTGGTCAGTAGTCATGGAGATGAAGGCCCAAATGCCTGCCAATCACGGGACCATCATCTCTACCTCAAATCCTCCTAGGTGTGTAAGAGCTCTCCTCACATTGTTCGGAGGGGATGCAGGGGTTGGGCAGCATGCAGGAAGCAGCCGCAGGGCCCACGCCAGGGCTTGGTTGGCCCTGGCTCCCAATGACCCCAAACACAGAGAACACAGCAACCCCAGAATCTCCTGTGTGGCTTCTGTCTCAGCAGGAGATTGCATTTTAGGAAGAAGCCTCACTGTATGAAGATGACAAGGCCTCCGGTGGAACAGGAGACAGAAGTGTGGGTCTGCAAGCAAAAGCCCAGCCTTGTCTCCTTGACCTGGTATGCACAGGGAGCTGAGCTTCTAGGACACTGTGGGGGCAGGGGGGGGGGGTGAGGCAGGCACTGAGTTGCTACAAACAGCACAACTCAGCATGTGGACTTCCATGGCTTCCGGCTGGAATATGCAAGCCGGTTAGGACAGGTATGGAGTCCCTCAGACCGTGTCAAGTGTGGCCAGGGACAGGCTCAGCTGGCTATGTGGGAATGAAAGTGAAAGCAGTCCACCCTCCACCCATCTAGCTGACACTGGGGCTCTCTAGTCTCATCTTCTATGCCAGCTCCTGTCGCTACCAAAACATCCTGGTTTCAACTTGCAACAAACCCACACAGACTCCCAGGCACATCACCAACATCTGTGTAACACACAATGCACCCCCAGGCACACTATCCACCATATCATGTTATCCTATGTGTACGGCCTTCGTTCCTGGCTGCAGCTGAGCCAGGGCAGCCAGCTTCTCCTGCCCTGCAGCAGCTGTACATGCTTCCACTTCCACAAACAGGCATATGCACTTCCCCTTGCAGACCCCACAGTCTTGAGTGTCTCACCCACACTTTGCTGACCTGAGTTGGTTGGAGTAGTGCAAAGGAAACCACACACACACACACACACACACACACACACACACCCTAAAACTGTTTTGAAGGCTCCAAAATGTGTTCCACAAGGTTTCTTTGGAAAGTGTACCTTCTCCATTCTCTTTGCCCTCAACAAACAGTACTAGGGATGATGTCGCCCTGAATTCATAAGCTGCCGAGCAGGAAAGAGAGATAGGGGCAAGAGGAAAGGGGATAGGAAAGAGGAAAGGGGCAGAAACAGGGAAGTGGAACAGCATAGAATCAATCCCTTCCACCCCAGGAAGCTCCCTAGAGTTGTTCCAGACGCATGAAACAGTATCTGTCTTCTTCTCTTTGCCTCCCGCATCCTCCCCATCCCCATTCCAGATGGCTATGGGAGCTTACAGATGGGGTGGATTTGCCATGTATGTCCCTAATTGAATGGTCCCTCTACACCCTCCATGCTAAGCTTGGGGGCAGCCATTTGGCACCACAGGCCACTGGTGGTTTTGCCCCATGACTGTACCCAGCGATGGGCACACACCCACAGCAGCCCTCTGCCCAGCTCTCGGTACCTTTTACCCAGATCCTGCCCAAACATGTGGGATTCAAGTGCTGTCCCAGCTAGGCCAGTGCCTTCCAGCCTCAGCTGTTTGTCTAGCATCCCCCAGGGAGCCGGGCCTTGACAGCCTGTGGCCAGACAGATCTGCAGCTCATGTGGCCCCTGGGACCAGCTAATACAAAGGAAGCCGGTGGTGAGAATGCCATTCTTGATCTTCCCTGCTCACCCCATGCTTCTCTGTAGTCTCAATGCGGACCAGGCCATTGAAAGCTAGGCAGAGGGTGAGAGCAAATGCCTGCTAGCATACACTCCACATTCACTTTGTCCTGGAAAGGACCCTGCCAGGCAACTTGGGCTAAATTCATACTTTGTGCCTGCAACCAATGCTCCCTGTGTATGCCCAGCTGGCTGCCAATGGGCATGCTGTGCCTGGTCCTTTCTAGGCTATAAATGGGCCCCACTTGTATTGGGCTGTGTGAAGACAATCACTTCCAATGGGATAACATCTCCCTCTACAGTTGACTGCCAAAGCCAGAAATACTAATGGCACACACCACTGTCCTTTGCTGGCCCATCTGAGGAAGGCGGAGCCAGTCAGGCCTGGCTGCTATATGTTAGATGACATTGGAAACCACTTAAGCAAAGCACTCGCAGTTCTCACTCCAAAGCAGTTCAGAGAATCCCTCCCTCACCAGTGTTGAAAGGTGCATAAACACCACCCAATCCAAGGGTCGCAAATGTAAATGCCTTTAGGCACCAAGCAGATAATGAAAATGAGAGAGGAGAGGAGGTATGAGAAGATGGAGAAGGGACTGGGGAAGTAGGGCACACATAAGTTATAAAAAGGCATTTAGGATAATTTTTAAAAAGATTTTTATTTATTTATTTATTTGAGAGAGAGAGAGAGAGAGAGAACATAGAGGAAGAGGGAGAAGCAGACTCCCCACTGAGCAGGGAGCCCAATGCAAGCTGGACCCCAGGATCCTGGGATCATGACCTGTGCTAATGGCAGCCGCTTAACCGACTGAGTCACCTAAGTGCCCCGAATTTATGATCATTTTAATATGCTGACCAACAAAGCATGTCTGCAGGCCCTCAGGGTTTATAGGGCCCAAGAATTGTACATTTGGGATTGCTGTTGGGATGCTGTGCAATCCAGAGGAAAGGACTTATCCAAGGTCACCCAACCAGTCAGTGAGAGAGGCCCCTCCCCGACTATTTGGCAGGATGAGTCCCATGATCATGATGTCCTCCTCATCTGGTTCATTCCTTCAGCAAATAAGTCGTGACCCCCACAACCTCCTAGGCATCTTCCTGTGCTGTCGGAGGTCCCAGCAGTGAGCCAGAAATGTTCTCCCATCTTCAAGAAAGTCTCAATTCAGTAGGAAGTGGCAATAACTAAGTCTGGAAATCGAGGTGACAGCAAGCAGTGTGGGCCCTTGAATGCCAAGCCCAGGCACTTGGATTTCATGCTGTAAAGCAGCAGAGAAGCCTTGGGAAAGTTATGAGCGGGTCTCAGAAAGCTGATCTGTCAGAAGACTCAGCCAGCAGTCCTGACACAATGGATGAGGGCCAGGCCAGTGGGATGGGAGGTGTTACTGGAAGTGCAAAAAGTGGCTCATCCAATAGTCTAGACCTGAGGTCATGAGGCTGGGGGTCATCCAGAAAAGAGGGCAAAGGTTGAATGTGTAAGACACTGCAAATTAACAGGGTAGGGCTAGGGCTTCTTAGGGGTATGTGCCTCTGTATGTGTGTGCGTAAACGGGCCTAGAAGGAAGGAGATGGCTTGGCAAGAGGCAAGAGGAGAGAATTAAGATGACTCCAAAATGCAGTGGATGGTTGGAATGCCAACAGAGAGAAAAAAAACCAGGGGACCTGGGTTGGTGGAGATCGGATAGGTGAAGCTGTCCAAATATTTCTCTATGACAGCAGCCTTAAGACCAATGAAAAGAATCTGGGATCGTCTGTTGTATGCTATTATAGCCTCTCTCTCCTCACTATGGAAAATTGAGCCAGGGCCTCTTGACCTCTCGACTCTTCCATATGCCCGGAAGTGACCTCTGGGGAAATCCCACTTGGTGCTTCCAGTTGAAATGGTCCAACAATTTAACAAATACTAATCAAATAAATAACGAAAATACATTCTCCACCCCCAGCCTCTTTCTGTCCCCCACTCCAAAACAACTCTGTGGGAAAGTCAATTTGGGAATTTCCCACATGTGTCTATGACCGCAATGCCAGAGCAATGGTCTGAGTCAGCTACAACCTTCAAAATTCTGTATTTGCTTCTCCTATCAAAAGCAGCATGCTGGCTGGAAGAGCCCTGATGATGCTGTCAAATAATTTCCTGTGGCAGCTCAGGGGCTACCTGGGAATTCTGTGCCAGCTTCTAAAGGCTTGGATGGCCAGGTAGAGAGAGCCTGCCAGGCATGTGACTGAACCATCAAGCCTATCTGGGTGATCCACTAGACCCACGCACCCCACAGGGATGGCCCATTTGCTTCTCATTCCCTCTCCAGTCGCTTGTTTCCTCCTTCTGGAAAGAGAGTGCAGCATCAGGGAACAAGCCAGAACCACTGTGAGGTTCCAAAAATGGACGAAGACTTCCAGTCCAAGCCTTGGCCACAGAAAGTGGACTTGAAAAGCTGTAGGTGAACACGAAGCTGAAGGATGCATGGAGCTCCGGAGAAAGAGTCGGGGCTTTGTAGTCCAACTTTTGTTTCAACTCTCAGCTTGGCCCCTCCAACCAGATGCACGGTCTGACCACAGATTTCTCAGGTGTAAAGCTGTAATTAGGATACTTTTAGGGTTAGTATGAGGATTACACATGACAATGCATGCATGGTTCTTGGCATGTCATACATGTTCAATAAAAATTAGTTTCATCTCTTCTGCCTTTGAAGATGAGGTCTTTTTTTTATTTTTTTTTTATTTTTATTTTTTTTTATTTTTTGTTTTTTTTGTTTTTTTTTGAGGTCTTTTTTCAGTAACGACTAGCTGTTGTACCAAAATACGACCTGGTAAGAGGGGCAAGTGGGGAGAACAGCCGAGGGGAAAGGAAAGAATGCCAATATCTCATCTTACCAAGTGGGGATTCAAAAGATGCAGCCAATAATTGATGATACAAAAATGTAAAAGTGTTACATTACTTTTCTTATTACATTACTATTTATGTATTACTGTATTACTATTACATTACTATTCTTATTACATTACTTATTCTATTACTAGAATAATCAATAAAGGGATAAAAAGCGATGACACAGTTATATAATTGTGAGAAATCCCCAACCAGCTTATCAGGAAGTCAACGGGTAATTTCCTAAAATTGGCAAACAAAGAAATAAAATTGAAAGTGCTTTATTTAGAGCAGTGAGGGTAGGTATAGGAAAAAAGCCCTAAAATTGGTTGCTTCCCATAAACAGGACTGGAAGTGGGATTCCTGCAGAGTACTGTTTGTTTCTTCCCCTGGGAATGTTCCACTCTGACTACAAAACCCCAGCCAGGAATAATATGAAAAGTCTGAGGTAGCACCCACATCCACCTCCTTAAGGAATGGCCTGTGACGTCACAGCTGCCACATAGTCCAGTTTTAGCTCTCTTCCCTGCATGCAGTTCACAGCCTGCCTTTGAAGCAAACCAAAGCCTTCCTTAAAAAGGGGGAGAAACTTGGGGGTCCTGGGTGGCTCAGCAGTTGAGTGTCTGACTTTGGCTCAGGGCATGGTCCTGGGGTCCTAGGACCAAGTCCTGCATCGGGCTTCTTGCAGGAAACCTGTTTCTCCCCCTGCCTGTGTCTCTGCCTCTCTTTCTGTGTCTCTAATGAATAAATAAAAACAATTTTTTTTAAAAAGCGGGGAGGTGGAGAAACTTGACTAGGCCAGTTGCTCAAAGAAGCTCCCTGGGAAGGGAGCAGAGACGGGAGTTTGGGCGGCTTGGGGCATGGGCCAACTTGAGAAGCCGTTTATAGAACACATTCTCCACTGGGAAGGGTCTATCCATCCCAATCCCGATTCTTCCGTATGATGAGCGGTTCACACTAGCTGACTGATGTGCCAGGATATGGCACATACGGCTACACAACTCCACCCTTCTGCAGCTGTGCCCTCAAGAAGTAGTGGGTGGTAAAATCTATGCCAACTTCAATCCCAGAAGGAGCCCACCACTCTCCATCATATAGTTTGATACTGCTGCCTGGTGGCTCTTCTCTTTAGTATTTATTTATCCAGAAAGAAGCCAATGATGCCTCATCTGTCCACAGCTGTAGCGCCCGATAGGAATGCAAAGACTGATTCAAGGGAGAACAAGTTAAATCTTTTTCACCTTCAGGAAGAGAGAAAATTGTAAATGTTTGCTTATTGTGACAGCTTTGCCTGGGGCCAGGCCAGGACCAGAATACTCTGAAACACGCATGTGAGCACACACACATACGTGCACACAAATGTTCACACACAGCCACGGAATACACACGCACCGACACACCTCCTGATGATCTCTGATAACCCCTTTTCTCTTTGTCAAGTCTGCCATGGCTCTGAGTAGGGTTTTTTCCCAGTTTTATTAGAAATAATTGGCATACATCACCATATACATTTAAGGTGTACAGCATGATGATTTGATTTACATATTTTGTGAAATGATATATATATAAAGATTTTATTTATTTATTTATTTATTTATTTATTTATTTATTTGAGAGAGAGAGCGTGAGAGAGTGCACAAGATGGGGGGAGGGGTAGAAGGAGAAGCAGACTCCCTGCTGAATGGGGAGCCCAATACAGGGCTTGATCCCAGGACCCTAAGATCATGACCTGAGCCGAAAGCAGATGCTTAATTGACTGAGCCACCCAGGGGCTCCTAGCTAAGGTGTATGAAATAACTTACTGTGTGTACAACGCAATATTCTGAGAGCTTTCATGGACCTTTGAATTTAATAATCACAATAATCCTCCTTTGGGGGAGGTGCTATATTATCCCTCATTCTATAGGTGAGAAGATGAGATAGAGTTACACAGATTATAAGGGGCAAGACGTAGGTTTGAACCTGGGCAGTTTATCTCTCCATGTGGGGCTCCAAATAGCTGTGCTTAAGTGATCTTGCCAAAGCTTGTAGAGAGAGAGCTTAACCATACCAGCTACAAGATAAGTTAGATTATAATATTATCTTGTCGTCCTCAAGCAGCCAGCCAATCCCTTTTTTGTATGGCAAGTTGTTTTCAACCTACTTTTAAAAGTCCCTTAGGAAAAAAAAAAAAACAAAAAAAAAAATAAAATAAAATAAAAGTCCCTTAGGTTGACTTCAGCAGTTTGCACAAGTACCAACATACTTGGGCCCCAACCCACCGTGATACCTTTGTCATGCATTTGTATCACTCTTTCCTGTTGGTTTATCATAGAGAAAGAGCAATGCCCTGTGATTTTCCAGAGGGAAAAGTAAATCTCAAGCCTCTTCCTTGTCCTCTTGTCCCTGTGCATCTTTCCCTTTCTATGATATAGTGGAGAGACAACAAACAGACTTTAGGATAGACAGATCTGGATTGAACTCTTGCTTCCTCCACATCTAGACTGGCAGGTTTGCGGCAGGTCACTTTGCCTCAGTTTGCTCCTCCGTGAAATAAGGATAATCAGAGCAGCTACTTTGCCCCCCCACCCCACCCCCAGCTCCACCCTCCTCCTCCTCCTCCAGGGTTATGCACAGACTGAGTCCCTGTACTGTCTCCAGAGACTTTAGGGGAGAGAGGAAAATGAATAAGACAGAGAAACATATTTGGGGAATGACAAGAAGTCCTATCTGGCTCAGATAGTATAGAGGTGGAGGGGAGGAGGGCTAAGGACCAGAGCAAGAGGGTCTTGAATGCCTCAGACAAAGGGGCTAAACTATATTTGAGAAGCAATGGAGCTGAAAGGTCTTCACACAAGAGATGACACAATTGTGATGAACATGCATTGAGTGCTTTTTCCAGATCAGGCATGGCTCTTTACTAAATCCTCACTACCACTATTTTTCCTATTTTGCAGATGTGGAAACTGAGACTCAGAAAGATGAACTTGCCCTGAGACCACACAGCTCATAATGCAGACCTGGGGCTAACTCTCTACAGCTGGACCCCATAGCCCTTGCCTTCAACCAAAAAGCTCTGTTATTTTGAGGTAGCTAAATCAAGCAATGCTGTCCATGGTAGACTTGAGGGAAGAATAAAAAGCAGAGACCATTTAGGAGGCCATTACTGTCAGCCAAGAGAGGAAGCCAGGAAAATGGAGGCACCTGTACAGACTGTGAGGGAGGCAGTCTTTTAGATTTGGGCAATTGAGTTAAGGCAGGAGGTAGGAGGCTTGAGCCTAGCCCATAAATAGGGTGGGGTTTTGTACCCCCCATGTTCTCAGGGGAAAACAAAGACATGTTGTCAACATTTTAAATCGGGACTGAAATATCCAAATTTCTGTCTTCTCTTAACAAAGCAGAGACTCTGGCAACACTGGGTTCTCATTCTTATAGGGCACCAGTGGGATGCGGCCCTGCAGTACCTTCACTCTTGAGACAGAAGTAGATGCCTCATGGCCCTCTGGAGTCTACTCCTCCCCTTCACCTTACCTGGCTGGCCAACAGGGGACCTAGAGCCACCAAGCCCTGAATTTTCTGGTGGCAAACTCATGAATGCTGGGAGGAATGGGGATGGGCAGTGGGAAGGTTTAGAGGGGGAAGAAGCTGGTTTGGGAGAGGAGAAAAAAATGCTGTCTCTATATAAAGAAAGCTCAGGGGCAAGAGAAGGAGAGACAGCAGCTAGGGGAAGGGGGCAGGGAGTAGTAGGCCTTGGGATGACAATTGGCATGACAGGAAGGGACAAAGGTCAAGAGAAGTGAGGGCATCATGGGGTCCAGGCTTCTTAGGGAAGCAATTGCAGGCATTTATTGATGGAGAGAGGGGCTAGGGAGAGAGAGAGAGAGAGAGAGAGAGAGAGAGAGAAGAACAGAAAGGTGGAGGCGGCAGAGGCAATGTTTAAAATCCAAAGGTTCTGGCAAAAGCTGAGGTCTTTTTGCAGATGTGCTAGGAGGCTGTGGAGGAGAGAGGTTGTACTCTGAACAGAGAATTAAACAGTGAGATATCTCGGTAAAAGTGCATTCATGAATAATGGCAACTGCAAACTGGAGGACTTGGCAGGGATGGGAAACAGAGAGGCCAGGGTGCTATGGTGGTGGCCATGGGGTCATTCTTCTATGCGTCTGGACTTCCTTTGCAAAAGCAAATGAGGGAATGTCCCCTGGGAACAGATAGGTTGGTATCTGCCCCTCCAACCCTGCAGTCCCCCAGCCAGGGCAGGAGGTAGCCAGATCTGGGCATGAGGGAGCAGTAGCTCCCCAGAATCAAGACACACACAGGCTGAACAAGGAGGAAAAACAGTGAGAGCTGCCATGGCTGCCTTTTCTCTCTGGGGTCCCACGCTTCTTTAAAATTCACCATTGGGATGCCTTGCTGGCTCAGTGGTTGAGCATCTGCCTTTGGTTCAGATCCTGATCCCAGAGTCCTGGGATCAAGTCCCACAATGGGCTCCTCTAGGGAACCTGCTTCTCCCTCTGCCTATGTCTCTGCCTCTTGCTCTGTGTCGCTCATGAATGAATAAATAAAAAATATATTTTAAAAAATAAAAATAAATAAATAAAACTCACCATTCTGTCAAGCAAGTGAGTAGGCCAAGAAGAGACACAAGTGAAAGGAGGGCGTCAATTTAGAAGAAAACATGTCTCCTAGTGGCACAGCCTTATCACACTTTCCATTGAGATAAGAGTTTCCCAGCCTGGCTAGTGTTCAAAATTCTACACCACAGAGAGGGAAGCAGGGCAGAGAGAAGAGAAATGATTTTCCTGCCTATTGGCAATGGAAGGGGTCATGACAGCAGTTAAAAGTCACAGCAATATCACAATCTGCTTTGCTGCATTTTGGGGACACAGAGCCTGTATGTTTCTAGAGGTGAGGGCCTATTTTGTGCTCTTGCCAATATTTACTGAAGATGGGCTTTCCCATTAAAAAATTAAAATAACATTTCAAAACCATAGCTGTATCAGTAGCAGAGTAGGCCCTACATAACCATGAGTCGTTCCCAGGGATGAGATTATTGCTGCTGCTCCAGGGATCAGAACGTTTTACACATAATTACTGCTGTTTCCCCTTCTGATTCATGCCTGATTCTGGAGAACAGCTACTCTGCAAAACATTAGTACCTAGATGATAAACCTCAAACTATTGGATTTAGGTTTGAAATGTCTTATATCGTAACCCCATTTCACTGTTTCATATGCTTTCTTCCCCCCTGAACGAAATCTGGGGTTTGGGCTCAAACAAGTTCTAGTAGAGATAATATGTAGAGAAGGAGCCCCCACCCAAAATAAATGTTTCCACTGGAAACATTTTAAGTAAGAGTGTGGGACTTCCAGGATGGCTGCATGGGAAGCTGGTGTTACTCACAAGTGAATAAAACAACCATTTTGCTGGTGAAAATGATTTAAAAAGGAAAAAAAACACCTCAAGTCTCTGGAGATAGTCCTCAGGGCACACGGCAAGTAGAGAAACATTTCCTCAAGAAAACCTACTGAGTCTTGGTAAGAACAGTGACATTTGGCATTTGAGCCATGACCTGCTCCATTTCAGCCCCCTACTCCACCTCCATGTTATAGAAGCACTATTCTGGACAAATGTGCCCAAGAAAACAGGGCTCCCTTTCCCCCTTGAGCTCCCAGTCTAGGGGCTATAGTTTCATTCCTGGAGTATCTCTCATCTCCCCTACCTCAGTACTATAGAAGCTCTGGGTTGGAGTGGCCAAGAGGACTGGGCTGTCTTCTCCCACTTAGCCCCAATTTATAAGGTGAAAGAAGCTCTGCCTCAGGATCAGCAAGCCAAGAATCCTGGGCCCTCAATCATCCCACCCCAGCTCACTCACAGGATGGAGGTTCCACACCAGGAGAGGTAAGCTAAGAAGATCCAGGGTGACCATCTCCTCCCCAGTGCCTACTCACAGAGCAGAGAGTATCACTCCAAGAAAAGCAGGCACTGTCCTCGCTCCAAGCTTCAGTGCAGTGGCCCAGAGGTGAAGACGGACCATAAAGATGGAGAGCCACATCTGACCATTTAGAACAGAGCATGCAGGAGCCTGTGCCTAAGGCACTATTGGTGGCAAGAAGTTAATAGGAGGCTGGTGGCCTCATGAAACTAGCTCCAAAAAAAAAAAAAAGAAACTAGTTCCAAGAAGAATGGCAGACTAGTCAGAAGAGAAAGGGAAAGAGAAAGAGACAGCCAAGAAAACCACTTCTGGGATCACACTCATCCTTATGGATCTGGAAGACTGTGCACATCATATCCACTTTGGGAGCAATCACAGAAGAACGTGGGACAGACTTGAAAATAGCCCCCAAACCACACACAGATCAAACAGCAAAGGGCAGACGTCTTGCTGGCTCAAGGGACTTAAGCACAATCTTTGATCACACACTGATTGAGGAGTGTGCTACTTTGACCCAGGGGCTACTCCTAGGGAGCCAGGCTTAAAAATTAGATCACACCTATCCCTAGTGGTCCGGAAGACTGTGCCCTCTCAGGAGTGACTAGAAAGAGTACTTCTAAGCTACTACTTCCTGGTTGAATGGGGGAAATTGTCAACTCCCTTAACTGTGAAAGCAGCCTCCAAGCCATTCGCATACATGCAAGTGTAAAGACAGATTAATAGAGATTCTTCTCCCTAAAAAACAACAAATGGAAGAAGAAAGAGAAAAAGCAAGAGAAGATGAGAAGAAGAAAAATGAACAGAACCTCAGAGAGATGTGACACCGTTAAGTGTACCAACATATACATAATGGGAATACCAGATGGAGATGTGACAGGCGAGATATTCAAGGACATACTGGCTACAAACAATCCAAATTGGATGAAAAGCATTTATATACATATTTAACAGGTTTGTTGAACTCCAAGTGAGATAAACACAGAGATCCACACCCAAACACACCATAGTCGTTGAAATACAGAAATGTTGAAAGTCAAAAGAGAAAAATCTTGAATGTAGGAAAAGAAAAACAACTCATTGTATCAAAGGAAACCCCAATAAGATTAAGAGCTAACTTCTCATCAGAAACAATGGAGGCCAGAAGGGACCGGGCTATGAATGAATGAAAACATATTCAAAGTGTTGGAAGAGGGAAAACTGTCAGGCCCTAAACCCACCATAACTGACTTTCAAAAATGAAGATGACACAAAGACTAAGAGAATCCATTGCTACCATATCTACCTTCCCAAAATACCAAAGCAAGTTTTTCAGGCTGAAAGGAAGTGGCACCAAATAGCAATAAGAATTCACACAAATAGGGCCCCTAGATGGCTCAGTCAGTTAAGCATCTGCCTTCAGCTCAGGTCATGATCCCAGGGTCCTGGGATTGAGCCCTGCATGGGGCTTCTTACTCAGGGGAGAACCTCTTCTCCCTCTTCCTCTGCTGTTCCTCCGGCTTGTGCTTGCTCTCTCTCTGTCAAATAAATAAATAAAATCTTTAAAAAAAGAATTCACACAAATAATCAAAGGGCTCCAGTAAAGGTTATTATGTAGATAATAATAAAAGACCATTACATATTTCTTTCTTTCTTGTCTTTACTGATTTAAAAAAGAATTTCAGGGATGCCTGGGTGGCTCAGCGGTTGAGCTTCTGCCTTTGGCTCAGGGCGTGATCCCGGTCCTGGGATTGGGTCCCATATCGGGCTCTCTGTGGGGAGCCTGCCTCTCCCTCTGTCTATGTCTCTGCCTCTCGCTCTGTGTCTCTCATGAATAAATAAATAAAATCTTCTAAAAATAATAATAATAAATAAAAATAAAAAAGAATTTCATAAGTGCCTATATAATGGTATTGTTTGTCTAATGACATAGAAATGTAATATATTTGACAATAACAGCACAAAGGAGGTGGTTGGGAACAAAGCCATACTGATAAGGAAGTGATAACCAGAGGTTAATAAATCCACAGGAAAAATATCAGAGGTGCACCAATGGTAAATAAAAACATTAGTATCTTTAAAACACTCACACACACGCAAAAGAAATAGAACATCATGGGGCACCGGGCTGGCTCAGTTGGTAGAGCATGCAACTCTTGATCTTGGGATTGTGAGCTGGGGATAGAGTTTACTTAATAAAAAATATTTTTTAAAAGAAACAAAATCTGAAAAGACTTATAACAGTTTGAATTCATAGTTGTTGGGTTTAAAATTTTTTTTAAAGATTTTATTTATTCATGAGAGACACGCACACACACAGAGAGGCAAAGACACAGGCAGAGAGAGAAGCAGGCTTCATGCAGGGAGCCCGACACAGGACTCGATCCTGGGACTCCAGGATCACATCCTGGGCCAAAGGCAGATGCTCAACCCCTGAGCCACCCAGGTATCCCTTAAAATTTTTTTTAAAGTAATCTCCACACTCAACATGGGGCTCACAATCATGACAGAGCAAAATCCCTATGACTCTAAATGCATAAGTCAACAAAATGTTAGCAGACTCAATCCAGTAACATATAAAACGAATGATACACCATGAATATGTGGGATTTAACCGAGGAATTTCAAGTTAGTTTAGTATCTAAAAATCAAGTAAAAATCATTGAGGGACAAAAACATATGATCATTTCAGTAGATTCAGAAGAAGCATTTGACAAAATCTAACACCTTATTATGATTAAAAAGAACACTCCATATACAGGAAATACAAGAAAACTTCCTGAAACCAGATAAAGAATTTCTATGAAAACAAAACACAGCAAAATAAAACAAATGACAGCTAACATCATACTTAATGGGAAAAAACCTGAAAGCTTTTCCCTTAAGATAAGGAAGGATATCTGCTCTCACCACTTTGAGTCAACACTGTAAGAAGGGTTCTAGCCAGGGCAATTAGGTGGGGGTTGGGGAGCATCGGCAGAGAGGAGAAAGAAAGGAAAGGAGGGAGGAATGGAGAAAGGGAAGGAAGGAGGGAGCAGAGGAGAGAAAATTTTTTTTAACTTTTATTTATTTATGATAGTCACACAGAGAGAGAGAGAGAGAGAGAGAGAGAGAGGAAGAGACATAGGCAGAGGGAGAAGCAGGCTCCATGCACTGGGAGCCCTACGTGGGATTCGATCCCGGGTCTTCAGGATCGTGCCCTGGGCCAAAGGCAGGCACTAAACCGCTGCGCCACCCAGGGATCCCAAGAAAATTTTTTAAATAGGAAAGAAATGAAAGGAATCCAGATTAAAAAGGAAGTAAAACTATCTCTATTTACAATGACATGATTTTGTATGTAGAAAATCCTAAGGAAACCACTACAAATCTATTAGAATAATGAACAAATTCAACAAGTTCACAGGATACAAGATCAAAATACAGTTGTCTTCTTTCTTCAGATGCACAATCTCACATAGGGGCAACCATCTTTTTTTTTTTTTAGTATCTCAAAAAGTTTCTAGGCATAGATAATCATATTGATATTTCTCTATCAGCACATAGAGAAATCCCTCATTGTTTTTATTCTACTATATTCTAAGTACATATGATAGTTTATGGCACTGAATGAGAGACATTTAGATAGTTTCCTAGTGTTTTAGTATCACAAACAATATTGCAATATGCAACGTTTTTAGGCATATGTGTATTTCTATACTTTGTATTCCAAGAAATGGAATCGTAAGCTCAAAGGCTAAGTGCATTTGTAATTTTGAGAGCTATTTGCCAAATGGTCCTCCAAAGAGAGGAGTATACCAATATACATTTCTACTGACAGTACATTTGAGCACTGCTTCTCCCATCGCATCAGCACTGAACTGTCAAAGCTCTTGATGTTGGCTAATCTGATAAAATTTGATACTCCATTGTTTCAGTTTGCATTTACCTATGAGAAAAGTTAAGCATCTTTTCAGATGTTTCATTTCTTCTTTTTCTTTCAATTTTGCTCCTCTTTTCCTTTCTTGGCTTGTTAGTCTTAGATTTATTAGAATTCTTAATTCACTAAGTAAATTACCCTTTTGGGGGCACCTGGGTGGCTCAGTTAAGCATCTGACTCTTGACTTTGGCTCAGGTTATAATCTCATGGTCATGAGATTGAGCCCCACTTTGGGCTCTGTTCTGGGCATGGAGCCTGCTTAAGATTTTTTCTCTCCCCCCTCTCTGTTTCTCCCTACTCCATGCTCACTCTTACTCTCTCCCGCTCTCTCAAAAAAATAAATTACCTTTTTGTTGTTATACATAAGCTACTCCAATTTGTTAGTTTGCAAAATCTCCCCTCCCCCACCCTGCCTTTATTTTATTATTTCTTTCAACATTGTTTGTGGTATATTTCCCTTCCAGAAAAATTTAAAAATTATATGTTGTCGAATTATCGTTTTTTTCCCCTTTAAGTTGAATGGGCTTTATGTGTTTCCTAGAAAGGCTTGCTTCTACACTAAGATTATACAAGTAAATTCTCTCATGGACACTTCTAATACTTTCATCTTACTTTTTAACAGTTCAATCCCTGAACCAGCTGGAACTCATTTTAATGGAAATTGGGAGTTAACTTTTTTTTCAAGTGAGTAACCAGTTGGTCCACCATTATTTATTAAATAACCATTCCATACAGCTCTGAAATGTCACTTAACTTCATCTATTAAATTTCCCCATGGATGGGAGTCTCTTTTGGGGCTTTGGTTTCTTTTCTTTTGTTCTGAAAGTCTATTCGTGTATGGGACCAAACAGTTTTATAATAGATTTCAATTGGTTTATAATAGATTTCAATATCTAGTAGTGCTAACACGTGACTTCAGAGGGAAAAGCCCATTCTTGAGCTTGTACAACAGACATAAAATTGGTCATGTGGATCGTGAGGCCACCTGTTCAGAAACAGAAAGGACAGCCTTTTCACCACTCAGAAATTTCTGACAGTTACCTTGGCTCATATCTCTAACATTTACTATACTGGATAAAAGGCCTTCACTGAGGCACAAAAACCTGGACCTGGGGTGCCAAATGAGCCAGCAGGTCTACCCTCTACTCTGACAAATGGTCTCAATGCTAGAGAAGCTGTCACTTCGCTGGGTTCCCACACTGCCACAGTACCCCTCAGTTCATGGGGAGTACATGTACAAGTCTGCCTCTGACCAGTAAGCAAGGTGCAGTGATCATGCTGCAATCTGAGAAAATGTTGAGTGCTTAAAAATGCACCTGGACAGTGATGGCTCCTACCAGCTTTAGGAAGTGGTAGGCTAAGCCCATAGTCAGTTTGCTGCTACTAGGGTAGGAAACTCGAGTCAGAATTGGTTGATTGAGATAGCACTGACCCAATTGATCAATGTACAAAAATATATTGTATTTCTATACATTAGCACTAACAATCTGAAAATGAAATTAAGAAAGCAGGATGCCTGGGTGGCTCAGTGATTGCGTGCCTGCCTTTGGCTCAGGTCGTGATCCCACCGCAGTCCTGATATTGAGTCCTGCATCCAGCTCCCTGCAGGGAGCCTACTTCTCCTTCTGCCTTTGTCTCTGCCTCTCTCTCAGTGTCCCTCATAATAAACAAACAAACAAATAAAATCTTTTTAAAAAAGGAAAGCAATTCCGTTTACAAAAGCATCAAAAAGAATAAAATACTTGGGAATAACCTTAACAAAATGAAATTTAAAAAACTCATTCTGAAAACTACAAAACGCTGAAAAAAATCAAAGAAGATATACATAAGTGGGGAAAATCCCATGTTCACATATGAAAAGACTTAATATTGTTGAGATGGTAATACTCCCCCAACTAATCTAGAGATTCAATGCAATTCCTATAAAAACCTCAGCTGTCTTTTTTTTCCAGAAATTGACAAACTGATCCTACAGTCTATATAGGAATGAAAAGGACAGAGAATAAGCAAAAAAAAGTTTGTAAAAGAACAGCAAAGTCGACGAATTCATGCTTTCTAATATCAAAACTTTCTACAAAACTACAATAATTAAGACAGTATGGATCTAGTCCAAGAATAAACACATACATTTGTTTTGTAACAACATGGATGGAGCTAGAGAGTATAATGCTAAGCAAACTAAATCAGTCAAAGACAAATGCCATATAATTTTATTCATATTTGTAAGTTGAATAAAACAAACAAGCAAAGGGAAAAAAATAAGAGAGAGACAAATTAAGAATCAGACTTAATTATTGAGAACAAACTGATGATTACCAGAAGGGAGGGTGTGGGGGGATGGGTGAAATAGGTGACAGGGATTAAGAAGCGTACTTGTGATGAGCACTGGGTGATGTATGGAAGTGCTGAATCACTATATTGAACACATGAAACTAATATTGCGCTGTATGTTTTTTTATTGCACTGTATGTTAACTAATTGGAATTAGAATAAAAACTTAAAAGAATAAAAAAGAATAAATACATAGATCAATTAAATAGAACTAAAAAGTCATAAATAAGTCCCAAATTTCTGGTCAATTGATTTTTTTAAGATGTTATTTATTTATTCATGAGAGACACAGAAAGAGAGGCAGAGACACAGGCAGAGGGAGGAGAAGCAGTCTCCATGCCAGGAGCCGGATACGGGACTTGATCCCGGAATTCCAGGATTATGCCCTGAACCAAAGGCAGACGCTCAACCACTGAGCAACCCAGGTGTCCCTATGGTCAATTGTTTTTTCACAAAAGTTACAAGATAATTCAACAAGGCAAGAGATTTTTTTTTTTCAAGAACTGGTGCTAGGACGACTGAATAGCCACAAGCAACGAAAAAAAGAAGTTGGACACCTATCTGACACCATACGCCAAAAATTACCTCAAAGATGATAGACTAAATGTAAAGGCTGAAACCTGTAAAACTCTTAGAACGAAACATAAAAGTAGGTCTTCAGGATACTGGGTTAAGCTATGTTTCCTTACATACAGCACTAGACACCATAGGCAAAAGAAGAAAAGACTGACAAATTAGACTTCATCAAAATTAAAAACCTTTGTACTTCAAGGGACAACATCAAGATAAGGTAAAATGACATTCCATAAATATGGTTGTGATGAGCACCCACATTACATAAATACTCATAGCAGCATCATTTATAATATCCCAAAAGTAGAAACAACCCAAGTGTCCATGAACTGATAGACAGATTAATCAAATGTGGTATAACTACATAATGAAACATTACTTGGCAATAAAACAAAATGAAGTGGTAGGTTCAACTTCCAGAATGACAGTGTGAGGAGCTCAGTGAACACACTTCCCAGCAAACTGGTGAAAAATATTTAAAAAAATCTTTATCCATTCATCTATCAATGGACACTTGGACAGTTTCCATAACTTGGCTATTTTTTATAATGCTGCTATTAACGTAGGGGTGCATGTATCCCTCTGAAATAGTGTTTTCATATTTTTGGGATAAATACCCTGTGGATTGTATGGTAGTTCTATTTTTAACTTTTTAAAAAATATTTTTATTTATTCATGAAAGACACACACACACACGCACACACACAGAGGCAGAGACACAGGCAGAGAGAGAAGCAAGCTCCATACAGGGAGTCCGATGTGGGATTTGATCCCAGGACCCCAGGATCACACCCTGGGCTGAAGGCAGGCACCAAACTGCTGAGCGACCCAGGCATCCCAAAGACACAAATTATTAAAATCAGAAAGGAAAGTTGACATCACTACAGATCCCGTGAGCATCAAAAAAAGATAATAAAGGAATGCTATGTACAACCCAATGCCCACAAATTTGATACCCTAGAATGAAATGGACCAACTCCTTGAAAGACACATTCTGCCAAAACTCACACAGAAAGAAAGACACAATCTGAATAGGCCTATATCTATTACAGAAATTGAATCAATAATTAATACCCTTCCAAAACAGAAAGAACTAGATAGGTTTCCTGGTGAGTTTTATCAAAAATTTAAAGAAGAAATTATACCAATTCTCTACAATGCCCTTCCAGAAGCTAGATGGACAAGAATATTTCCTAACTCCTTTTATGAAGCCAGCATTACTCTAATAGCAAAACCAGACAAAGACATTATAAGAAAAGAGTTATATACCACAACCAAGGATACTTATTCCAGGTATGCAAGGCTAGTTTAACATTTGAAAATCCATTAATGTAACCCATCACATAAAGAGGTTGATGAAGAAAAATTACATGATAATATCCATAAATGTAGAAAAGCATTTGACAAAGTCCAACTCCCATACCTGATAAACACTCTCGGCAAACTAAGTATAGAGGGGAACACCCTCAACGTGATAAAGAACATCTACAAAAAGCTAACATCATACTTAATGGCGAGAAACTCAAAGCATTCCCAATAAGATGAGGAACAAGGCAAGGATGTACCTTCTCTCCATTCCTTTACAGCATCTTATGGGACATTTCAGCTAATACAATAAGACAAGGGAAAAAAGGTATATAAATAATAAGAATGATTTAAATTAATAATTAAATCTGGGTTCACAGTGACATGATTGTCTACATAGAAAATCCGAAAGACCTAATAAAAAATTCTCTTTAAACTAATAAACAATAACAACAAGGCTGCAGAATACAAGGCTAATATACAAAAGTCAATTGCTTTCCTGTAAACTAACAATAAACAAGTGAACTTGGAAATTAAAAACATAATGTCCTCTACATTAGTGCTCCCAAAATGAAATACTTGGCATAAATCTAACAAGATCTATATGAAGAAAACTACAAAACTCTGATGAACAAAATCAAAGAACTAAATAAATGGGGAGATATTCCATGTTCATAGATAGGAAGACTCAATATTGTCAAAATGTTAATTCTTCCCAATCTGATATATAGATTCAATAAAATCCCAATAAAAATCCTAGCAAGTTAATTTGTGGATATCATCAAACTGATTCTTAAGTTTATACAGAGAGGCAAAAAACTCAAATAGCCAACACAATATTGACGGGGAAGAACAAAATTAAAGATCAGTGAATGGAATAGAAGGCCCAGAATTAGATCCACATAAATATAGTCAACTGAGATTTGGCAAAGGAGCAAACACAATGCAATAGCACAAAAATAGTCTTTTCAACAAGTGGTATTGAACAACTGGGTATCCGTGTGCAAAAATGAATCCAGACACAGATATTACACACTTCACAAAAAAAGTAATTCAAAATGTATCATAGACCTAAATGTAAGACATTATAAAGCTCCTAGAAGATAACACCTAGGAGAAAATCTAGATGACCTTGGGTATAGCAATGACTTTAAGATAAAGCATCTAAGGCACTACCCATGCAAGAAATAACTGATAAGCTGGATTTCACTAAAATAATGTTTTGCTCTGCAAAAGACAATATAAACTGAATAAGAAGATAATCCATAAACTAGGAAAAACATTTGCAAAAAAATTGTTATCCAAAGTATATAAAGAATTCTTAAAACTCAACAATAAGAAAACAAACTGAATAAAAGAAGAAGTCAACTCACCTTGTTGGTGAGGCTAATTTCCAGGTGAGTGTAGCTGAGACGTTGAGGATTCTCTTCTCATCCACTTGTGGGATGGAGGCTTTAACTGGGGGTGGTACCACTGAGAATTCTAGGACTGTGACTGCTCTTTGATCTCACTCATGGGTCAGGGATACCATTCCACGAGAGGCAAGCCAAGGAGACCTGAACTGCTGCCTTTCCCTCCACTGAGCACTCAAGTGGGGGTGTTATTCAGAAGGATGCCATTGTCCCTGACCATAGCACCAGAGTTGTGGCTCAGAGATTTTGCCATTCGGCAGAAGAGATCCATAGAATAGAGACCTCTGAATCCTTCCCCAGAGGAATGGACTTCATTTGTAACAGAAAGTAGAGAAGTTCATGCCTAAGTTTACTCTCAAAAAAAAAAGTGGAGGTTGTGGTAAAGGGCAACTGGTAGGAGAATGATAGATTCATTGGAGATATAGACTAAATTGTAGATAGGATACTTTACTGGAGAGAAATAAGGAAAGAGGCAGCTGGGAAGAGTTTTCCTGGATTAGAAAAAATTTCAAACTAATCTAGGAAACAATTCCTTCAAAGGAGCCTCAATTTGATTGGATCAGTTTGTGGATCAATTTATGCTCTAGGGAGTTGTTGAAAACAACAGAACAATCTGATGACAATTAGAGGAACTTAATAGCTGGGTGTGGTCAAAGACAGCCCTGCCAAAACCCAGGATGTTTGTGGGCATCCTGAGGCTGTGCCCCCAAGGAACATCACAGGCTTCACACTAGGATGGAGGGTTGTGGTGGGGTGGGGGATAGACTTTACTGAAATAATTTAGTCAGTGACTAACCAATTAACAAGCAACTAACATAAATAAGCTCTAGGATGGGGGAGGTAAGACCAATATCCCGACTTGCTATAATATATTATCTAAAATGTCCAGTTTAAAAAAATAAAAATAAAAATAATAAAATGTCCAGTTTATAACAAAAAAGTATGAAACATGCAAAGAAACAAGAAAGAATGATCCATACATAGCTTTACCAAAATCAAGCAAAAGAAACTACCTGTGAAAACAAGTTAGATTTAATAGGCAAAGACTTCAAGGAGGCCATTGTAAATATGTCCAAAGAAGTAGAAAAAATTCCGAAAAGCGGTAAAAAAAAAAAAAAGGTCTATGACAATGTCCTTTCAATAAAGAATACCAGTAGGGGCACCTGGATATTTCAGTTGGTTGAGTGTCCAGTTCTTGAACTCAGCTCAGGTCTTGATGAGTTGTGAGTGGTGAGTTCAAGCCTTGTGTTGGGCTCCACACTGTGTATGGAGCCTACTTTAACAAAAAGATTATCAATAAATAGAAATTATTAAAAATAACCAAATGGAAATTCTGGAGTTGAAAAGAACAGTTATTGTCCACTTCCTCTGTGGTCTTACTGGCAAAAAGAGAGAGAGAGCGAGAGAGCGAGAGAGAGAGAGCGCAAGAGCTGGTGTATCTGTTTCCTAGAGCTGCTATAATGAAGTACCACAGCTGTGTGGCTTAAAAACGAACTATTGTCTCACATTTCTGTAGTTTAGAAATCTGAAATCAAGGTTTTGGCAGGGCTATGCTTCATCTGAAGCCTCTAGGGGAGGATCCTTTTTTGCTTCTTCCAGTTTCTGGTCATTCCAGGTGTTCCTTGGCTTGTGGCAACATTATTCCAATCTTTGCCTCCACTTGCATGTGGCTGTCTTCCCTCTTTGTATTTGTGTTGTTTTCTTATAAGGATACCAGTCATAAAGATCATTAAGCCCACCTTTCTCCAATGTGACCACATCTTAGCTAATGATACCTGCAATGACTCCATCCCAAATAAGTCATACTCTGGGGTGCTGGAAATTAAGGACTATATGTTTTAGGGAACATAATTCAACACATAACAACTGGTAACTGTAATCTTAAAAGATAGTACAAGTGTTCATCTCTTCTCCTTTCTTATCTTAACTGAGTTAAAAATCAACTACGTAAAAATCAACTACATAAACCAATATGTACATGTAATACTTTTTAAAAAAGATTTTATTTATTTATTCATGAGACACACACACACACACACACACACACAGAGAGAGAGAGAGAGAGAGAGAGAGGCAGAGACACAGGCAGAGGGAGAAGCAGGCTCCATGCAGGGAGCCTGATGTGGGACTCAATCCTGGGATTCCAGGATCACGCCTTGGGCCGAAGGCAGGCGCCAAACTGCTGAGCCACCCAGGGATCCCCTACATGTAATACTTTTGCCAATAAAACCACAGAAGAAGTGGGTGGAGGCAGAGCTATTTTGAGCTAAGGAAAAGACTCATGATAGAAACTCAAATCCTCTGGGATAAATGAAAAAAAAGCATAAAAGTATTGATTTTTAGGGTTATGAATAAATTTTAGCAAGTAAGAAAATTTGTAAATATTAAATCCATAAATAGTAAGAATCTATTGTGTACAGGAGTAGCATTACTATATGTCACTGGAATTAATTTGGTATAAACCTGAAGCTGAATCTGATAAGTTAGTTTGTATATGATAAGCCCTAGAGCAACAACTAATAACTCAAAAATAAAGTGTAAAATCTTTAAAACCTTAAAGTGCTACATTAGAAAATATACACTTAATATGAAAGAAAGAAGTAAAGGAGGAACAGAGGATAAGAAGGCATGAAACAGAATACAAAAAGTAAAATGGCAAATATAACCCAACTGTATCAATAATAACATTAAATGTAAATTAATAAAATAATCCAATCAAAAGTAGAGATTGTCATACTAAATAAAAAGCACTATAACACTATAACTTTATGCTATCAACAAGAGACACATTTTAAAGATTTTATTTACTTGAGAGAGAGAGAGAAGGAGAGAGCACAAGCAAGAGGAAGAGGGAGAGGGAGAGGGGGAAGCAGACTCTCCATTAAGCAGGGAGCCTGACATGTGGGGCTCAATCCAGGGACCCTGTAATCATGACCTGAGCCTAAGGCAGATACTTAATCAACTGAGCTACCAAGGCACCCCAAAAAGAGACACCTTTTGAATTCAAAGATACAAATAGTTGGATGGTAAAAGAAAAAAGATATATAAACAGTAACCTCAAGAAAGCTGGAGTGGCTATATTACTATCAGACAAAATAGACTTTAAAAGAAAAAAGTTAGTAGAGATAAGGACATTTTATAATAATGAAAGAGTCAATCTATTAGGGAGCTATAACAAACATACATGCAACAAACAACAGAGCAACAAAATACATGAAGTTGAAACTGACAAAAATGAAGGGAGAATATACAAATAAAAAATAATTATTGGAGACTTCAATTATCCACTTTCAATAATGGATAGAACTAGGCAAGAAGGTCAACTTTACACCACAAGGAATAGAAAAAAGAAGAAAATAAACCCAGAACTAGCAGAAGGATGGAAAAGGAAAAGGAAGAGCAGAGATAAATTAAGTAGAGAATAGAAAAAAAAATAAAGAGAATCAAGAGGCATTAAAAGCTAGTTCTTTAAGAAGATTGACAAAATTGACAAACCTTTAACTAGAATGTCCAAGGAAAAAGAGAAAAGATTCAAATTATTTAATTCAGAAATGAAAGTGGGGGCATTACTACCAACCTTATAGAAATAAAAAGGATTAAAAGAGAATACTATGAACAGTTGTACACTAACAAATGAATTAACCCACATGTAATGGACAAATTCCTAGAACACACGATCTCCCAAAACGGACTCAAAAAGAAATAAAAATCTGAATAGACTTATAAAAGTAAAGCCATTGAATCAATAATCAAAAACCTCCAAATAAAGAAAAGTCCAGGACCAGATGGTTACACTGTGAATTCCACTAAATATCTAAGGAATAATTAATACCAATCCTTCTCAAACTCTTCAAAAAAGTAAAGAGGAAAGAACGCTTCTTAGTTCATTCTACAAGGCCAGCATTAGCCTGATTCTAAAGCCAAACACATCACAAGAAAACTACAGACCAATGTCTTTTATATAGATGCAAAAATTCTCAATACTAGCAAATCAACAGCATATTGAAAAGATTATATACCACGACCAAGTGGGATTTATCCCAGGAATGTGACCGTGGTTCCACATATGAAAATCTCAATTATTATAAAATACCACATTAATAGAATGAAGAAAAAGACCACATGATCATCTCAAATAATGCACAAAAAAACCTTTGACAAAATCCAACACCTTTTCATGATAAAAACACTCAACAAACCAGGAATGAAAGGGAACTTTCAAAACATGCTAAGACCCATATATGAAAAACCTACAACTAACATCATACTCAGTGGTGAAAGGTTGAATGAAAGCTTTCTCCCTCAGACCAGGAACAAAATAAGGATGTCCTCTCTTGACATTTCGATTCAAAGTTGTACTGAAAATTCTAGCCAGAGCACTCAGGCCAAAAAAAAATTAATTAAAATAAAATAAAATTCATTGAAATAGGAAAGGGAGAAGTAAAGCTATTTCTATTTATAGATAACATGATTTTATATACATAAAACTCTTTAAAATCCATCAAAAAACTATTAGAGCTAACAAATGAAGTCAGCAAAATTGCAAAGTACAAGGTCAAAATCAGATGTATGTCTCTACGTTAGCAATGAATAATCCAAAAATAAAATTAAGAAAACAGCTTTATTTTTCAAAATGAGCAGCATAAAGAATAAAATACTTAAGGATACATTTAACAAGATTTATACACTGAAATTTTCAAAACACTGATTAAAGAAATTAAAGCCCAAATAAGTGGAAATACATCCTGCGTTCATGAACTGAAAGATATCAATACTACCCAATGTGATCTACAAATTCAAAGCAATCCCTATCAAAACCCCAGTGGCCTTTTTATTTTTATTTTTTTGCATAAATGGAAGAGCCAATTCTAAAATTCATAAAAACTTCCAGGAGACCTCAAACAGCCATCACTTTAGACAAAGAACAGCAAAGTTGGAGGACTCAACACTTCTGAATTTTTAATCAGTCTAGGAAGCTACAATAATCAAAACCACATGGTATTGGCATAAAGACAGACATATAGACAAGTGGGATAGAATTGAGAGTCCAGTAATAAACCCCTTCATCTATGGACAACAGATTTTTGATAAGAATGCCAACACAACTGGATGGGAGAATGGTCTTTTCAACAAATGGCTCTGGAATAACTGGATAGCCACATGTGAAAGAATAAAGTTGGATGGACTCTTACCTCACACCTCACACCTATTCAAAAATTAACTCAACGAACAAGGGGTAGTGGAAGGGAGGTGGGTGGGGGGTTGGGGTGACTGGGTGACGGGCACTGAGGGGGGCACTTGATGGCATGAGCACTGGGTGATATGCTATATGTTGGCAAATTGAACTTCAATTAAAAAAATTAAAAGGAATTAACAAAGAAAAAACAACCAGATAATTAACTCAACAGAATCCGAAAAACAAAATATAAGAGCTAAAATTATAAAGTTCTTAAAAGATAACATGGGGACAAATCTTCATGACCACAAAATTGGTAATGGATTCTTAGATATGATACCAGAGCATCTGCAACAAGATATAATCAATAAATTGGGCCTCTTAAAAATTAAACACTTTTGTGCATCAAAGGACAGTATTAAGACTAAAAGGACAACTCACAGAAAACACTTGCAAATCATTTATCTGATAACAGTCTAGTACCCAGAATACATAAAGAACAATTACAACTCAAAAATAAAAAGACTAATCACCCAATTACAAATGAGCAAAGGGATACTTCTCCAAAAAAATATATATATATAAATGGTCAACAAACACATGAAAGGATGCTTAACATCATGACCACTAAGGGGATTCAAATCAAAAGTACAATGAGCCATCACTTCATGCCCACGGTGATGGTTATAATCAAAATAACACTCAATAATATGTGTTGATAAGGATGTGGAAAAGTGGTACAGCCACTTTAGAAAACAGTTTCACAGTTCCTCAAAAGAGTTACTGTTTGACCCAGCAATTCCACTCCTAGGTTCCAAGAGAATTAACAAAATATACCCACACAAAATTTTGCCAATTCAAAGGTCTAGCAATGGATAAACAAAATGTGGTATATCCACACAATTGAATATATTTCAGCAAAATAAAGGACTGCAATATTTTTTTTAAAGATTTTATTTATTTATGAGAGATACAGAGAGGGAGAGAGAGAGAGGCAAAGACACAGGCAGAGGGAGAAGCAGATTCCCTGGAGGGAGCCTAAGGTGGGACTCGATCCCGGGTCTCCAGGATCAGGCCCTGGGCTGAAGGCAGTGCTAAATCGCTGAGCCACCGGGGCTGCCCAAGAAATGCAATATTGATACATCCTTCAACATGGATGAATCTCAAAAACATTATACTTAGTAAAAGAAGCAACTGACAAAAAAAAGACATATCATACACTTTGAAATGTCCAGAATAGGCAGAACCATAGAAGCAGAAAGTACACTAGCTGTTGCCTAGTGCTGGGGTATAGAGGAACAAGGCAGGGAGAGGAGCTGGGGATGATGGCTAAAAGGGTATAATACTTATTTGAGGGGTATTAAAAATGTTCTAAAACTGATTGTAGTGATGGTTGCATAACTCTTTAAATATAGTAAAGACATCTGAATTGTATACTTGAAATAGGAGAACTTCATGGTATATAAATTACGTCACAATAAAAGTGTTAAAAATAATTAAAACCAGGCTACATTTTTTGCATAACTATCTTTCAAGGAGAACCTAGGAGCTTCTGTTGGTTGGGCATCTGCCTTTGGCTCAGGTTGTGCTCCTGGGGTCCTGGGATCGAGCCCCACATCGGGCTCCCTGCTCAGTGGGGAGCCTGCTTCTCCCTCTCCCTCTGCCTCCAGCTCCCTCTGCTTGTATGCTGTCAAATAAATAAAATCTTAAAAAAAAACTATCTTTCAAAAATATACTAGCTCTGACCCTCATACTTGTATACACGCAACGAGTATTTGTAGATTAAATCTCCTTAGGATAAATGGTCCCTCTCTAGAGCCACCTGTGATCGACTTCTCAGTCTTGAGCTGTCCACAGTTGCTTGGCTGTAGCATGGCTGGCAGGTGAGAGCCCAGATGGATAGGAGCTCCATCTCCACCTTCTTCCCAGAGCCGCAAATGCGCGCCTTCTAGACTCTTCCATTCTATAACCGAAGCCTCCAGTTTTCTTTTCCTCCCTTGATCAAAGTATTCCTCATGGAGGCACACTCTGGTCTGGTGGTTGCCTAACTTATATTTCCCCTTTCTTCTCCTTTTTCTAGTTCCTGGATTTTGACAGTTTGTCATTAATTTGTAATTCCCAGCCTTTGGACTCTCTGCAGCTGAGAGCCTAAAGTGGAAGACCTGGACTCAAATTTCACCTTCCTAGCTGTGTGCCCTGGGCAGGTCACTAAACTGTTTCTCATCTGCGGAGTGAAAATAACATCTACTTGTAAGTTTGTTTTGAAGAATCAAGGAGATACTGTATTTGAAAGGGTTTGCTGAATTGAATCCAACATCTTGTCCCATGTCAAGTGAAACCATTCAGTTTACTGGTTAATAGCAACTAATTTCCTTTAGACAGGAAATAGAGAAAGAGGCAAGAGCAGAGAAGTGGTTGAATTACATTCCCAGGCTCGTGCCTATGGACAGCACAACCAGGAATGTCACTCTCCAACTCCTCGCTCCTCCCTGTGTGGTTTGGGGACTGCCCAATGCGCAATCTCATAATGGGCCCTCCCCCTGCCCCAACTCGACCCCACCGCAGCCCAACAATGGCCCATCTCAGCCACATGAATGATGGATGAATCCAGCAACTGTTGGTCCCTGTGCAGCCTTCTCCCAGGGTCGAGGACTTTTGTTGTTTCTATCAATGTGATGAGCTAGGACGGAATATGAGGGCGGTTTCATGAGGAATCTACTCCCATGCTACCAGGATTGGCCACCACTTCTGGTTTGGACTAGCCAGAAAATGAGGCACCAAGGGCCCTGGCTAAGACCATGTACCTACTCAGGGGCTCAGATCAGGCAGGATGGGAAGGAGGTTGAAAACTCTAAGGTACACTGAGACTCTGGGATTATCAGTCATTTGCAGTTCTCTGTGTTCTCTGGGGACAGCCTCAGGGAGCTTTCTGGCCCTAGGCCTGCTGCTGCTGGGGCCTAGAATGCAGCCTATCCTTGCTCCCCACCCCCACCATAGAAACATTCATGATCCACTCTAGAAACCTTAGTCCCTATTCAAGATCAGCTCAAATGTCATCTCAAGCAGAAAGTTTTCTCTGGAGCCGCTTTCCTCCTCTGCTGCCAGGTGTAAGCTTCCCTCCTCCCTTGTCTTTCTTTGTCTCTCTTCTAAGGCATTGATCACATTCTGTCCCATGTAATGGTTATCTATGTGTTCGTCATCTTCCTCTTTCTCTACCACAGTTGGTGACTGGGGCCGGTTATCTCTATAACCCCCACAGTGCCTGACATGGAGTAAGGGTTTCTTCATTCGGTCAACAAATAGTTATTGACCACCTCGTCTGGGTACTTGTCGAATACTCAGGAAGTAGACACCCTGGGCCTGCTCAGAACCCTGCTGCCACCTCAAATTCCCCTTTATCTCAGACCTGTCTTCAAGGCACTCCTTTCCCACCTTAACTGGGGGCACGGCAGGCAGTCAGGGGGTCTCTAAAAAGAGGGGAAGTTACTGGCCCTCCAACCTTCTCCCAGGGAGCTACAAAAGATGCAGCTGTTGGGACCCTGTGCTTGCTCCAAAATGACTGTGTGCAGCTCAGCCCAGTGTTGCCTCAACCCCGGCTCATACCAGGTCCCCTTGGCACCCTTAGGGCCACCCTTGAGGAGGTCCCAAAATTTCCACCCTTTCCCACAGACCCTGTGATTCTACTACTGGTGGTTATTAAATGTTTGTCCACACATGGTCCCAGGAGACTATATACAACGAATTCCACGGCCAGAGAGTTTCTGCTTTCCAGAAACCTCCAGTCTAAGAAAATGTAAGGCCACAGAATCAGCTTGATTCAGTGGTTTAGGAGGGCAGGGGAGCACACTCTTTTTGGCTCCTGCACCTGACCAGAGGCCTGCAACCAGACTAAGCCAAATGGAAAGCAGGACTATCTGTTGGATGTAAGGACCCTTACTCATATCAGCAACATGGAAACAACTAAGCCTGCATTCTTGGGAATATTATCTTGGAGTAGTGACTAGAGCACTGGATTAGGAGTCAGGGCTGGATTTGTACACCAGTGCAGCTACTCTTTAACAGAAATAATCTCTCCTTTCCAAGCCTCAGTTTTCTCATCTGTAAAATGGGATAATAATCTACTCAGAACCCTGCCGCAGTCTGGTCATCAGCCAGGACCCTGCCAGCATGTAATTCAGGGCAGGAGGAAACAAAGAAGATAGATTGCACTTCTTTTATACTTTTTAAAAGTATCTGTTTAGAAAAGGTTGTCATAGAAAGATCCTTTCAAGCCAAGCTGACAGGAACCTGAGAGATCTTACCCAACTGTCTCATTTTACTGATGGAAAAACTGAGTCCCAGAGAGGACAAGTGTGCCTTAGGTCAGCCAAACCATACAGTTTCGGAGAAATATACCAATAACAAGCACCACAAAGCTGGCTTTCATGAAGAACTGATTTTCGAGGCTCCATGTGCCTCAGCATCCAACATCCAAGGCCACTGCTCCTGAGCATCTTTTTTTTAAATATTTTGTTTATTTATTCATGAGAGACACAGAGAGAGAAAGAGGCAGAGACATAGACAGAGGGAGAGGCAGGTTCCATGTAGGGAACCCGACATAGGACTCGATCCCAGGACTCCAGGATCACACCCTGGGCCAAAGGCAGGCACTAAACTGCTGAGCCACCCAGGGATCCCCTCCTAAGCATCTTCTAATCTAAGAAGGGCTTATCACCAATAAACCCATGTTCTTTTGCTCAACTTGGGCTGTGAAGAAAGATCAAAGGTGATCAATAAGAGGAATTTTGGGGGATGATAGAAATGTTCATTATCTTTTTTTAAAAAAGATTTTTATTTCTTTATTTGAGTGAGAGAGAGGAGGGGAGAGCACAAGCATTGGAGAGGGAGAGGCAGACTGTCTATCCAGCAGGGAGTCTGATGCGGGGCTCAATTCCAGGACCCTGGGATCATGATCCGAGCCAATGGGAGCCGCCCAACCGACTGAGCCACGTAGGCATCCTAGAAATGTTCATTATCCTGATTGTGGGGATAATTTTATGGGTATATACATATGACAAAATTCACCACCCTGTATTCTTTAAATAGCGTAATTAACTAGGTGTCAAAGGTACCTCAATAACATTGTAAAAAAGAGAAGAAGGGGGGAACCTGGGCGGCTCAGTCAGTTAAGCATCTGTCATCTGCCTTTGCCTTTACATGATCTAACCCAGACCCCGACCTCAGTCCTGTTCTGAGCCCCAGGGAGAGCACTGAGCTGCTCTTCACCACCCAAGGGCTAGAAGAAGAGCCCCCAGCCCTGAACTGCAGAGGGAGGGGCTTCCCTTCTCTGAGCCTTCTCCCAGTCAAGGGCAAGTGGTTGTCCAGGTTCCAGCTGGGGCTGAAAAGGCAGCCCTGTCCTAGGGTCCCAGGAAAGATGCCCCAGCTCACTGTGGGCTCCCTGTAGGGCCAGACCTACTCTGCCAGTCCCTCTTCCGCCTGTGGCCACTGCCACCAGGCCACAGACAAGGGCAAGGAGGCCCACTCCTCCCTGTTGCATCTTGGGGAAGCACTTCCTGTCCCTCAGGCTGGTTGGGCTCTGTGCCAGGTGCCCAGCTGGGCCCCTGGCCTTTCTCTTGACATCGTCAGCTACCTGCCTGGGTGGTCGTGTCCTGGACCTGCCTGACAGCAGGGGCCTGGCCCTGGTGAGTCTCTGAAGCCCCTTATAGCGCTGTGAGTCAGACCTCCGGAGGGCCCCATGGCCCTGGGCCACGGGCAGGCAGCCTTGCTGGGACCAAAGAGGGAGACCAAGGCTGCATGGATATTAGCCCAGGAGGCGGTTCTGCAAGATGGTACAGCCAGAACAGAGGGCACCGTCTACCTTGCTCCGCCTTCTGCATAATGGATCATAATAATCATACTTGGAATGTATGTGAGGCCTGCTTTCCAGAAGCTCGGAGCCTGATAGAGCATTGAGTACTCCTTTTGCTAGTCTGACAATCATCCATAATTTGCTTCTGTGCGAAATGGTTTCCAGTTCCCAAACTGCCTGGGATCTGCCTGGACCTGGGATCGAGCCTCTGAGTCGGGCTCCCTGCTCAGTGGGGAGCCTGCTTCACCCTCTCCCTCTGTCCCTGCTCATGCTTTCTCTCTCTCTCTCTCAAATAAATAAATAAATAAAAATATATCTTTTATAAATATATTTTTATATATTTTTTATTTTATATAAAATAGTTTATATATATTTTATTTTATTTATATATATTTAATTTATAATATATAAAATAAATATATTAAATAGTATAATATAAATATATAATATATTTAATTTATTTATATAATTATTTACATATATTTAATATATTTAAATATATATAGCATATATATAGCATAAATATATATATATTTATATATATTTATATTCTTTCTTCCTAAGGATTCACAGGTGGAACTCTGCAGCCTGAATTGAATGAAAACTCAAAAAGTTTAGGAGTCCATGAAACTGGTTAATTGAAGTCAGTCAAAAGATTTCCATCACCTCCCTCTCTAGCCATCCCACTCTCACCTCTTTTTCTCTCTCCTTCCAACTCCCAGCGGGGATACATAGATGGTGCCTCAGATTAGCTTCTAAATCAGAGAAGTGGCCTTTTCTTTTCCCGCCTCCCCAGTTCACATGCTTTTCGAGAATTTACTGTGTGCAAGGTTTGGCCCCTCTGGGGCAAAAAAATGCCTAAGCTACTTCTCTGCCCTCCACATCAACTCTCAGCCCTGGGCACAAGTCCCTCTCCTGCTGGGCAAAAAGGGACATATGCCATGAAGAATCTCCAAGTACCGCAGCAACACCAAAAGAGGGAGTGCTCTCTTTCACCCAAGGCCTCAGGGAACCTTCACAGGGGAGGTACCATTGAGCTGAGCCCTAAAGGATGGGTCATTGTCCTTTAGCAATATGAAATTGCATTTGGGGGGTACCTAGGGGGCACAGTCAGTTAAGCATCCAACTCTTGGTTTCAGCTCAGTCCCAATCTAGGGTCATGAGATCAAGCCCCATGTTGGGTTCCGCACCTGACACAGAATCTGCTTGAGATTCTCTCTCCTTCTCCCTCTGCCCCTCCCACTCATTCTCTCTCTCTCTCTCTCTCTCTCTCAAATAAATAATTTTTTTTAAAAAAAAGAAATGACACTTCGATGGTGACTGACATTTTACAGGTTTTTTTTTTTTTTTTTTTTTTTTACAAAGGGTTTTTCACATCATTCTGCCTATCATCAAGACCAATTTAAAAAGTGGGTGGGCTGTTTCGGTAGCCCCATTTTAGAGAAAGTAAATTGAAGCTCACAGAGGATTAGCCTGAGAAGTTTAACATTCAACCCAGGGCTTCTGATTCTCACCCACCCCTCTTACTACTCCATGAAGCTGCTTAATAAGGCAGAGGGCACAGGAGCAGGGAGGTCAAAAAGTCAGGAACCATTAGGCCACGGTGGGTATTTTGATCAGCAAGGAAAATAAGAAATGTGTAAAAGGAAGCGGTGGATCACAAGACTGGGCAGGCCACCTGGAACCCATTTGTTGGTAGCTTTAAATGCCAAGGTAAAGGTCTATATATTTATCAACTGTGTTTTCTAAGAATATGGATAGATGTCATCAAGACTTACTGTGGTGACCATTTAGCACTATATACAAATATCAAATCATTATGTGGTACGCCTAAAGCGAATATGTTACATGTCAATTATACCTCAATAAATATATATTTTTTAAAAGGGCTAGATTTAGAATTAGTGACTGGAAGGAGGTGGGAACAACACCCGTGATGAATATAAGGAACTACCTGTACTTCTTTTTAGGCCCCTGACAAAACAAACACTATGAGGGTGACCCAGGTCTCCCTCCTTCATCCATGAGTAGATTTCCAGAGAAGGCACATGGAGATACTTATCCAGGTTAAATAACAAAAACCATTTCCTTCTGAGCAGCTTGCTCTTCAGCTCCCATGGAGAGGGCAGTGGGGTCAGGCAGCAGAAGGCAATGAAAGATAAAGGGAGGGCCAGGAAGGGAAGTCAGACTCCAGGCCACATCCTGACAGCCAGCCAGGCCCAGCCTGAGGCTCTCCAGAGATGCTGTGACCAGTTTCCCACTAGGACAAATTCAACTTTAATCAATCTGTTTTCCCCTCCAGGTCATTGTTGTTGCAGGCAAAAGAGCCCTTGTGTTGAAACCTTTTGCTAGTCATCTAAGCAGACAACTGCAGGAGCACGCACTGGGCAGGAAAGGGCAGCACCCCCTTCCCGTGCAGGCAGTGGACAGTGCATGTGAGACAGGCAAGCAGGGGCAAGTTACTGAACTTCTCTGACCCTGTTTCCTCAAGTGCCGCATAATACTTAATGTGCTGGTAGGTGAATGGGATGAGCCCAGTCTGACAAAGGCCTAGGGCAGTGCCTGGCTCCTAGTGGACCTAGTGGGGACTTGTCAATGCCAGCCTCCTAAGGATGGCCACCAGGTAATGCCCACCACACAGCAGAGCAAGGAGTCCCCTCACAAGCAGAAGTAGATGAGCCTAACATGCATTTTTTAAGACAAAAAGTATCAGTGTGTCCCACATGGTGTTTCAAGAGGATATGGGCTGGGATAGTGTGGAGGAAAAGGAGGGAAGATTTGAAAAATTCTCTTTCTCCAGGGTCCTGGCTGGGGTGGGGAGGTAAAGTGTTGAGCAGAAGAGATTTTTGTCAAAGCAGAGTAATCTGAGGTGTTAGCCACCACCATTTCTGCCTGACGTTCAGCAAGGAAAGCATTAGGGGAAGCTAATGAGGAAATAAAACAGTGTCCATCAACAGATGAATGGATGGGGCATCTGGGTGGCTCAATGGTTAAGTGTCTGCCTTTGGCTCAGGTTGTGATCCCAGGGTCCCGGGATCAAGTTCTGTATCGGGTTCCCTGTAGGGACCCTACTTCTCCCTCTGCCTATGTCTCTGCCTCTCTCTGTGTGTCTCTCATGAATAAATAAATAAAATGAAATCTTTTAAAAAATTAACTCATTTGGGATGCCTGGGTGGCTCGGCAGTTAAGCATCTGCCTTCGGCTCAGGGCGTGATCCTGGAGTCCCAGGATTGAGTCCCTCATTGGGCTCTCTGCATGGAGCCTGCTTCTCCCTCTGCCTATGTCTCTGCCTCTCTCTCTCTGTGTCTCTCATAAATAAATAAATAAAATCTTTAAAAAATAACTCATTCAAAGAAGAGATGAATGGATAAAGATGTGAGACTATATATACATATACACACATATACACACACACACATATATACACATACACAATGAAGTATTACTTAGACATTAAAAAAGGTATAACAAATGAAATAAGGCAATCAGAGAAAGATAAATATCATATGATTTCACTTATCTTTGGAATCTAACAAACAACAAACAATAACAAAAAAAAAGGGAGACACGGGCTCATAAATATACAGAACAAACTTGTGGTTGCCAAAGGGAAGGTTGAGAGGGGGTGGACAATATGGGTGAAGGGGATTAAGGTACAAACTTCCAGTTTATGAACTAAATAACTCATGGGGATGAAAAGTACAGCATAGGGAGTATATTCAACAGTATTGTAATTCACTTGTCATGGTGAGTATTTTACAATGTATTGTCGAATCACTATATTGCACACCTGATGCCAAGTTAACATATATCAATTATACTTCAATTAAAAATAAATGGCAAGGACACCTGGGTGGCTCAGCGGTTAAGCGCATCTGCCTTCAGCTCAGGGCGTGGTCCTAGAGTACCAGGATAGAGTCCCACATCAGGTTCCCTGCATGGAGCCTGCTTCTCCCTCTGCCTATGTCTCTGCCTCTCTCTTTCTGTGTCTCTCATGAATAAATAAATAAAATCTTTAAAAAATAAAATAAAAATAAATACACAAAACATAGTTGATGGCCCAGTTATCCATCCTCGCAGAGGAGACGAATAGCAGATCTATGAGATTGAATAGATTAGGAAGTCTATTCTAGCCTTTCCTTGCTCTCGCCAGAGAGAGCATCAGAGATCCAACAATGAAAAAAAAAAAAAAAGAGATCCAGCAATGAGAAGGCACCCAGAACTAAATGCTGGTAATTCCTGTCACACAGCCCTCCTGACAATTGTCTGCTTATAGGGCTCTTAGAGAGACAGGTCAACTCTAAGGCAGTGTGTCCTAATTTCTAGTCACATGCAGGCCACCTTCCTAATTTTTATCATAGCCACATATCACTTGAACTATTATTTCATTAATATTTCCCTTTAAATTTCTTACTCTTCCACTTAAAGAAGCTTTTGTTTCATGCATGTAAATTGAAAACCACTACCATATGACCTAATTTAAAGAACATCATAAAAACAAAAGCTTTTCTATTAAGATAAACATGTTCACTAGTATCCCATATGAAAGCATGAGATGTACTTCCACTCCCAGGGGAACATGAACGCATTTGGGGAAGCCAATTGTAAAGAACCAGATCACTGTGTTGAGACAGACCCAGTGGCTGAGCTCCTGGCCAGACAAGAAACCAGGTAGGAGTGGGAGGGCTCCCATGAACATCTGGGTTGGAATCTGCTCTCTTTGGGTCTTGCCTTGGAATCTCCTTCTAGATTATGTAAAGTTAGATGGCACCTACCCCCGAGGGACAGGCCGGGAGTTGAGCCAGAAGGCAGGCAGATGACGGAGCAGCCATGATGCCCCCGGCTCTTGGTGGTTCAGATGGCTTTCGCTATTGGATCCAAAACCTGCACTCAGGAAACTTGTCTATGTAATACACTGCTAATTCTGTTTTTGTTTTTGCAATAATTTCCTCCCTGCTCTCCTGTATTTTATAAATTTCCTGTTGAGAACGCCAGACGTCTCAGGAGCCCAAAAAGAAGGCTGTGGGTCTGGTTCCCAGATGAGTTAACAAACAATGTGCCTCAGGCCACTTGGGGGTAGCAGGACACAGGGGTCAGCAAGAGGTCTCCAAGAGGAAGGTGACACTGAAGAAATGCATCCCATCTCCACCTGGAAACCCTCCTACTGTAACTTGCCTGCTAAGAACTTGGGAGGGTTTCTTTTTGTCCTTACTCTTATTTTCCATAAGAGTTACCAGCTCTTTACATTCACTCAGAGATCAAATAGCCAGGGAAATTCCTAGGTGACAGTTTTAGCGCTGAATTCAGGAATTTTGATAGTTATCCTCTCACAGTTCCATTTTCTATTCCTCTTCCTATACAAATGGAGAGCAGGCAGGTTTCTAACATAGAAGTACTTGATAGACAAACAAAAACAGACTTTTTGCATGGAGGGAAGGGCAGATTTACTTACTCTCTTTTTTTTTCTTATAACCAGAAAATGGGTTTGAAGAAATCTGCCACCTTCTGCCTCTTCCCTCCTTCTCCATCCCCTGAATCTTTTTCTCCCCAGGATGGCTGGCTGTCTCTCACAGTAGGTTGGGACTAGATGGGTCAAAGATGACCAAAGAAAAGAGAGAATCAAAGAAATCCTAGAGCCTAAAGAAGGCCAGACCTACAAGCACCACCAGAGAGTAGAGAAAGGCTGCAGGACTGGCTGGTTGTGGGCTTATAGCTTACAAAGAGTGTAGAGCATCTGGAGGTAACTGGCTGTATAACAGAGACTTCCTTAAATCAAAGGCAATCCCAAACCTACAAAATGATGGGCATTTCCAACTTCCAAGACCACCTGGAAAACAAGCACAGACACACAACTTCGTATACAGGCCCAAGCTTACCTGCCTGGTGCATGAAAAGATGCTCAATATCTTTAGTCATTAGGGAAATGCAATTCAAAACCATAATAAAGGTACCACTTTGCACCCATTGGGGTAGTTATTATTTTTCAGAAAGGTAAAAAAATAACACGTCAGTGAAGATGTAGAGAAATTGGAGCCCTCAAACACTGCCGGCAGGAATGTAAAGTGGTTCAGCCACTATGGAAAAAAAGATGGCAGCTCTTCAGAAATACCCACAAGGATTGAAAATGGGACCTCAGACATTTGTATACATTGTATTCAAAGCAGCATTATTCACAATAGGCAAGAGGTAGAAGCAACCGAAATGTCCATCAATGGGTAAACAAACTGCTGTTCACACATTCAATGGAATATTATTCAGCCTTTAAAAGGGAAGAAATTCTGACGCACGCTACGACACAGATGAACATTGAGGGCATTATGTTAAATGAAATAAGTCAGATACAAAAGGACAAATACTAAATGATTCCACTTATATGAGCCAAATGCAAAGTCAGAGAGTAGAAGAGTGGTAAGTGGAGGGGGAAAGGAGGGGATGGGTTACTGTTTAATGCTTGGAGTTTCAGTTCTGGAGATGGATGCACAGCAATGTGAATATACTCAGTGCACTTGAGCTGTAAACTTAAAAAGGGTTAAAATGGTACATTCTAGGTTATGAGTGTTTTATCTCTCTCTCTCTCTCTCTCTCTCACACACACACACACACACACACACACACACACACACACACGGTGTCTGCCTCATACTAGAGGGGAATGAAGAGAAAAGACATGGAAAGATCCCAGCACCCTAAGGCTCTCACCTCTGCTCATAACCCAGAGAGACAGTGGGTGGGCAGGATATACCATTCCAGATGCTGACTGGAAAGGGAGCCTAAGGCCAAGCAAGAGAGCAAGGGCGCCCCTGGGTGCAGCACTCTGCAGGAGGCAGGCAGCTCCAAGCTGCTGGATGGCGAAGGAGGTCAAGAAAGGAGAAACAGGGACATAGAGAGCCTGGAGGAATGTGTGTGGGTAGGGGAGGAGAAGGGCTGCAAGGAAACTTGGTGGGTGCTGCTTGCAGACAAGTATTTGTCCACCCCAGTGAGAAACTCTGGGGCTTCCAGCAGCCCCCCTCAACCCAAGCAAATCCCAACAAGGAGAGAAGCCATCCAGTTATTTTGCAAGTTGCTATTTGAGTGCAGGCTCTGTGAGAAAGGTTGCGGTGTCGAGACAGAACCAGAGATGAAATGTGCTTTTGGTGGAACTCACAGATGTGTAAGGAAAACCCCCCAGTACACCACTAATCATAATCCAAGAGAGGCACACCAGATGCCCTATAACAAATCTGTGGAGCAGAGAGGAGGGAGAAATGTCCTGCTGGAGGAGGCTAAGGGGACCTCGTGGAGGAGGTAGCTTTTAAATTGGGCACCAAGGGGGTCTGGGTGGCTCAGTCAGTTAAGTGTCTGCCTTTGGCTTAGGTCATGATCCCAGGGTCCCAGGATCAAACCCTGCCCAGTGTGGGATTCCCTGCTCAATGAGTAGTCTGCTTCTCCCTCTGCCTCTCCACTGTCTTGCTCTCTCTCTCACTCTCATAAATAAATAAATTTAAAAAATCTTAATAATAATAATAATAATAATAATAATAACAACAAATTGGGCACTGAGAGTTGGGCAGATTGAGGTCTGTGATTTTTGTTCTATTTCTTTGTTTTTCTTAAGAAAGGAGCTCCTCTCATGTTTACAATAATATCCCAGACTGAATTTCCTCAACCTATTTCTTATAGCAGAGGTTTATGTTAGCTTTATGTCTGAAATCTCAGTGAGAGCAAATTAGTTTGCATAACCTTCCAGGGCAGGTGAGACGGGCATGTGACCACAAAGACACCAATTACTATATCAAACACTGATCATCCACATTATATTTAGACATGTAAGGTTGGAAATTGTCGACTTGCAAATGAAACGTTGACACCATACAAGTGTCTTTGAGATGCCAAATATGCAGATGCAAACTGAAAATGTATCTGCTACCTACATTTTTTTTCAACATGATGCCAGGTATACAGGTATTTGAGGAATGTGTGTGTGTGTGTGTGTGTGTGTGTGTGTGTGTGTGTTCAGTTTGGGGATCAAATAGGTGGCATTAAATGTTCAGCATTGCCAAAAATAAATTGTCGAAGTCTTTGAATGCCAAGTTCAGGGGTTCGGACTCAACTTTAATACCACCATCAAGAGGAGCATTAATCTTTCTCACCACCACAGCTACAGACTGCTGCTCAATGTCAGGACACACCGGAACTCACTTAAGTGTGGCTGATACCTGTCCCGCAGAAATGGCTGCCTGGCTCAGTCATAGGAATGAAAAACAGAGCTGTGCAAATCAGGTCGCAGCCACAGGGGAGAGCCACCATGTCATGGGACGAGAGCAGAGCTACTGCACAGATGCTCAGCCAGGTCTTGAGGAAGCCTGTAAGGCATGTGCCACTGATGGACACTTACAGTGGCAGGAAACCCTGGGGGCATAAGGGCACAAAGACTTCTCCCCACAGTGGCCACCCCACTGTAACTCAAGCTCAGGCTAGGACAGGAAGTCCAGCCCTCCTCCAAGTTTTAAACCCATCCCCCAAATTTCCACCCTCAGGCTCACTACCTCCTCTGCTTTGTTTCCAGTCCCACTGCACTAGAAGGCAAAAATACCATGGCAACCTGCCCTGATCCGGGAGCTGGGAATGCTCAGTATGGTTGGCCAGGTTGCATCCAGCTGGGCAACAGAGACTTAGCTTCACGTTTTTGCCTACCCCCGTGGGCTTCCTCTTATCCTTTGTCTCTTGCCTGGGCCAGCTCAGCAGACGGCAGGCACATGGCACATGCCCCTGGCTGGACCAACTCATGGCTGCACCTACTGGCCAAAGAATTCCAGGTGGAAAAGAGTACTTTGATGGATGGAACAGAGGCCTGGAGAAGTCAAGAAATGGATAATCCAGACCTACCACTTGGAACTACAAAGCGCATGCTCAGGTGGCCACATTTTGGCTTTTCAGACTGGTCCAGCCCTCCCAGACACCTGGGGCCTCCTGCTGCCTGCCTGCAGGCAGTGGTGTCATCTATAAAGGCCTTGGGTCACACAGCAGGCCTCAGGGAAGTGGGTGGCCCCGTCCCCCAGGGCTGCCATGTGGCATCCTGGGGAAAAGAACCAGCTCCCTACCCTCTGTCCCCACTTGTCTCTGTGTGTCTTGGTGTGTGAAAGTAGGAGGGGTGACTTTGAGTTTCCAAAAAGCCTGCATGTTGGAGATGTGGGATCTTGGCCTTCCTGCTGCAAAGCAGAGTGACTCTGGCTTTACTTGATGCTGCCATGGCAGGAGAGGGGGTAGATAGACAGGAAACCAAGTCAGAAAGGAGAGTTGGGGATCTGATAGAGCCTGGCAGCGACTGCCTGGAGCAACTGCAAGAAGTTGCCACCTTTGGGGTTGGGTGGGGAAGCTCAGTTACTGCCTAACTGCCTAATGCAGGGGCTTTGAGTTTTTCATCCCCATCAGAGAGCCCGGCCAGTGTGGGACAAAGCAACTCAGTCCCTGGCTTCAGTGTGGAGATTTGTTTGGAGTAGGCCAGTCAGGGGGCTACCGTCAAGGTCCAGCGGAGAAATCTGGACTGGTGGCTTGGACTTGGGTGGTAACTTTGGGGCTGCAGAAGGACTGCAGTGATCGAGGAAGGAAAATCAACAGGATTGAGCGACTGATTGAGTGTGAGGCAGAGACGGAGATGTCAAGAAAGGCTCCTAGACTTTGCTAGTGACTTGCACTTTCAGGTGAAGAGATGTGGCGATGTTCTGGAGAACCCAGAACAGCAGTGAGTTATGTGGGGGAAGGATCATGCATTCGGCTTGGGGCATGTTAATTTTGGGGTACCATTGAAGCATCTAAGAGTAGGGAGCATGTCAGCAGCAGGTTATTCATTCTTTTTGAAAAAATATTTTATTTATTTATTCATGAGACACAGAGAGAGGCAGAAACATAGGCAGAGAGAGAAGCAAGCTCCCTGCAGGGAGCCTGCGAGGGACTCGATCCCAGGACCCTGAGATCACAGTCTGAGCCAAAGGCAGACAGATTTTGAACCACTGAGCCCCCCAGGTGAGCACCTGGGTGGTTCAATTGATTAAGCGTCTGACTCTTGAGTTTGGCTTAGCTCATGATTGCAGGGTCCTGGAATCGAGTCCTGTGTTGGGTGCATGGCTTGTGCATGGCTTGCGTCCAGCACAAGGTTTTCCTAGCACAGGTGATTCCATGACTTTTGGTTGGGTGAATCCTGACTTCACCATTTCCTAGGTAAATTCCTTGGGTAAGCTCTCTCTGAGCCTGTGTTCCCAACCCTAAAATGAGAGGATCACACTTTGTTGAGCTATCATGAGGATTAAATGAGGATTAACATGTGTAAAGCACAGGACACAGAGTAAGCGCTCAGTAAGTGGCAGCTATTGTTGGGTAAGGAAAAGAGAGAAAAACAAGTCTCTCCTCCCTGCTATCCCATATACACACCCATCCTGCTTCCCTCCTATCTTTAGTCTCTTGAATAAAGCTGGAAAACCTGACCTAGCAAAAATAATCCCCCTCAGTAAGCTCTGAGGAGAAAACTATCTTCTTTATCAACAATACACCCTTGGCTCAGCCTCCACTGGACATGCCTCAGGATGGAGGTCTGGCTTTTTTTTTTTTCACCCCGTCCAGATAATTATAGTGTAAACCTTGGACAATGCGGAGGGGCACACAGCCTGTGCCAAGAAACCCCAGGATGGAATTCACACTGGGGTCTCCACATAGGATCACACACTCTTCTGGAATGGGA